>NW_017731518.1:945873-1009933 GCF_001890085.2 Hipposideros armiger | reverse complement strand
AGGGCAGTGTCACTGGCCCTCATATGTGGGATCCGAACCGGGGCCCTCTGGCGTCCCAAGCCAGTTCTTAACCATCGCGCCACTCGGCCAGCCCCCAAGCCAGCTCTTAACCAATGCACCACTCGGCCGGCCCTGTAGATTTTTTTACTTGCATTTCCCGCTTTTTTCGCGCTTGTTTTTGTGCTCATACAACCACTGTACAAGACGCACCCAGTTTTTAGACCCCAAAGTTTTTGAAAAAGGGTGCATCTTATACATGGGGAAATATGGTAAATCAGAACCAAGGGAGAAAGAGTGCTGAGGACCAGAGTCCAAGCCATTTGTCCACAGGGGATGTCAGAGCAAAGGGGCCTGAGGTGGGTATGAGAACTGAGGGGCCGAGCCAAGCAACAGGGAACCTAAGAACTAGAAGCAGTTGCTCAGAGAAGACAGACGAAGGTGGTCTGGACAAACAGCAGAGGGGTGGGCTCCTACCCAGGGAGAGGCCTTTGCACATTCCAGGATAATTATTGGGTTCAGACTCCTGTCCGGGTCTCTGGTTGGAATGGACGATGTCCATCACCGTGTTTAATGCTCAATTCAACAGTCTATGTGCTCCAAGAAATACTCATTCATGAACCCTGCCTCCCACTGACTACACCCTCGTGTTCACTCACTCAGCACCAACATATAGTTGGAATAGACAAGAAAGTAAATTTTCTCATTATAAAACGAACATGTGTACGTTACAGAAAAATTGAAAAATACAGAAGAGTACAAAGAAAATTACTTCAGAATTGCATCCGAAAGAAAATCTGTTAACATACTGCTGTATGTACTTCTGATTTTTTTGTGTCCCCTCATTCATTTTTTCGAACTTAAAATTGTTATCATCCTATACATAATGTTTAATACATGCTTTTTACTTCCACATCAACAAATATTTATATGTTGGGACTGTGCTACCTGTTGAATAGATTAGGAATATAATATTCATGGTTCCAGACCTCACGGAGCTTATGGCTTATTGGAAAACATATTGTATCATAAATATTTTTCCATATGCTTAAGAATTATTTGAGAATACTCATATTTATGACTGGATTGTATTCCATTTTACAGGTTATCAGTCAATTTTTCAGTATTATAAAATGTCATCCAATGAGAATTAGTCACAGAAATCTTTTTAAACATCCCTGATTATTTCCTCAGAGAAGCTGTTAGAAATTGAATGACCTACAGGATATTAATATATTTTTTAAAAGATTTTATTGGGGAGCTAGGGGAGGGAACAGCGCTTGGGAATTAGGGGAAGGGGAACAGACAAGTTGCTGTCCTTTTGTTCTTCAGTCTAGTTGTGGAGGACGTTGCTTCACTGGCCCATGTTGGTATTGTGATCATTGTGCTCTTCCCGGGTGAGGCAGATAAATTGCAGGCCATTGGACGGCCACTCACGGCCGCTCACGCTGGCTGCCAGCCACTCACGGTAGCTTATGGCAGCCCACTGCAGCCCCGCTACAGCCTACGCCATCGCCGGTGACTCACAGCAGCCCAGCTCCAGGCCAAGCTGTTGTTCACCATCTTAGCTGTAGAGAGCAGAAATAAAAGATATATTGGGAAAGAAAAAAATAAAACAGTCTTTGTTCACAAACAATGTGATTGTCTACGTAGAAAATCCAAAAACAATCAACAAAAAACTCCTGGAACTAATAAGTAATTACAGAAAGGTTACAAGGTTACAAGGTTAATACACAAAGGCTAATTGCTCTCCTATGTACCAGCAATGAACAATTGGAATTAGAAATTTAAAACACAATATCATTTATCACACCCCAAAAAGTAAAATATTTAAGTATAAATCTAACAAAATATATACAGTATCTGCATGTAAAATCTATAAAACTGATGAAAGATATCAAAGATTTAAATAAATAGAAAGATATTCCATGTTGATAGATGGAAGAGTCACCATTGTTAGGACACTTCAGCTATAGATTCAATGCACTCTCAATAAAAACCTTCTACGGATGTTCAACTGAACTTTGACAGAGTAGCAAAGACAATTAATGGAGATACTCTAATTAACAAATGGTCCTGCAACAATTAGACATCCATATGCAAAAAAAAAAAAAAAAGAATCTAGATGCAAAAAAACACAAAATCTGGACATAGACATTATACCTTTTATAAAAAATTTACTCAAAATGGATCATAGGACCAAATATAAAATGAAATATTATAAAATTTTTAGAAGGAAACAGAAAAAAAGCTATGTGATCTTCAATTTGACAATGAGTTATTGAATACATCAAAAGCACAATCCATGCACTATATGTCTTAGCTATTGTTATATCTACAGCCATATAAACTCCACATCTGTTGGGGGGGGGGAAGCACAATCCATGAAAGAAAATATTAAGTTAGACATTTTTAAAATGAAAAACTTCTGCTCTGTGAAAGGTACTATTGTGAGAATGAAAAGACAAACCACAGATTGGGAGAAAATATTTGTAAAATATGTATCCGATACACAACTTCTATCCAAAATATACAAAGAACTTTTAAAAATCAACAATAAAATATGCAAAGATGCTCAACATTATTTGTCATTGTGGAATTGCAAATTAAAACAACTATAATATACCACTAAACACCTATTAGAATGGCTAAAATTTTTTTAAAAAGTGACAACACCAAATGCTAGTTAGGACGCAGAACAACAGGAACTCTCATGCATTGCTGGTAGAAATGCAAAATGGTGCAGTCCTTTGGAAGACAGTTTTACCATACAATCCCACAATCATTCTCCTCAGTATTTCCCCAACTGATTTAAAAACTTTCATACAAAAAAAATCCAAAAAAACTTATGTACATATAAAAATTTGCATGCAAACATTTATAGCAGCTTTATTCATAACCACTAAACGCCGGAAGCAACCAAAATGTCCTTCAATAGGTGAATAAGGGGCCGGCCGAGTGGCGCGATGGTTAAGAACTCGCTTGGGATGCCAGAGGGCCCCGGTTCGGATCCCACATATGAGGGCCAGTGACACTGCCCTCCACAGCTAAGATGCTGAACAACAGCTCAACCTGGAGCTGGGCTGCCCTGAGTCGCCGGCGACGGCGTGGGCTGCAGTCCCTGTGGCAGTGGATTGCCATGGGCTACCATGTGTGGCCAGCAGCCAGCGTGAGCGGCCAGCAGCCGCAGTGAGCAGCCGTCCAGAAGCCGGCGACTGATCTGCCTCGCCAGAGAAGAGCGCAATGATGGTGCCAACTTGGGCCAGTGAAGCAACATCCTCCACAACTAGATTGAAGAACAAAAGGACAGCAACTTGTCTGTTCCCCTTCCCCCAATTCCCCAGCACTGTTCCCATCCCCCCAATTCCCCAATAAAAATCTTTAAAAAAAAAATAGGTGAATAAACTGTGGCACATTCATACAATGGAATGTTATTCAGTGATAAAAAGAAATGAGGTATCAGGCCATGAAAAGACACAGAAGAACCTTAAATGCATATTAGTAATCTTCACAACTTTATACAGCAGTCTTGACAGCTTAGAGAAGGCCAGTGGTAGTGGAGGTGGACAAGTCTGAGAAAAAATGTCAGGGCTCAGTGATGAAATGGGGAGGGAATAAAGGAGAGAAAAGTGTCAAGGATTACTCCAAGGTAGTCAATTGAGAGATGATCCCTGGAAGAGAACCTGATTGTAGAGGGAAGTTCATGAGTTCAGTTTTACACGTGTTGGGTTTGAGATGCTTTGGAGACATCATCCAAGTGGAGAGTTAAGTAGGCAGCTGGATATATGGATCTGTGGCTGGAGAAATAAATGCGTGAATCATGTGCACACAGGCAATTACTACAGCCATGGATGTACGCGTATGCTTATGGTGAAATTAAACCATGAGAGAAGAGTCTTAAGGAACTCTAACACTTAGAAGCCAGGTAGAAGAGGAGGAACTAACAAAAAAGACAGATAAGGAGCAGCCAGAAAGTTACAAGGTGAACCAGGGGAGTGTGTGTCAGCAAAGCCAAGAGATCAGAATGTTTGGAAGAAGAGGGCATGGTCAAAAATATCCACTGGGGCCGGCCGGGTGGCTCAGTTGGTTAGAGCACGAGCTCTGAGTAACAGGGTTGCCGGTTCGATTCCCATATGGGCCAGTGAGCTGTGCCCAAGCTGAGCTGCCTCTAAGCTGCCAACCAGTGGCTGGATGGCTCAGCTGGTGAGAGCGCATGTTGTTAACAACAAGGTTGCCGGTTCAATTCCCGCATGGGATGGTGGGCTGCGCCCCCTGCAATTAGATTGAAAGTGACAACTGGACTTGGAGCTGAGGCGTCCTGGAAAAACACAATGTTATCCTTCCCCAATTCCCCAACACTGTTCCTTTCCTCAATTCCCCAATAAAATCTTAAAAAAAAAAAATCCACTGATGCTAAGAAGTCAGGCAATGACTGAAAATGTTCTTTGGATGGACTGCTCATGACCTTGCTTGTTTTTGTGGAAGAGTTCATCATTTTCTTATTGATTTTTAAGAGCATTTTATATACTAGAAATATTAATCCTTTGTCAGTTATGTATATTACAAATATTTTTCTTAATTACTCACTTGCCTTCTGTTGTTTTGTATAATTTTGTTTTACATATAGAAATTTCATGTTTATTTAGACAGACTTATCAATTATCCTTCATGATTTACTCTTTTGCTTTTTTGCTTCGACTCTTTTACGTGTTCTTATAGTTTTTTTATATAAAATTTCATTTTCTTATATTTAACTCTAATCCTTCTGGATTTTGGTATATTGTTTCCGGTAACTTTTTTACCAATTAGAGGGCCATTATCACATCACTTATTTATTTATTTATTTATTTATTCCATAATCATCTGATTTGAAAAGCTTTTATCACTTACTAATTTCTTATATCTATACCTGAGTCTGTGTCTGAGCTTTTTATTTTGTTCCACTGAGCTGTTTATTTTTGTTCCTACTAGTATTTTTTTTAATAATTATAGCTTCATAATAGGTTTAAATAACTTGACATTCAAATGGCTTTCATTATTTAAATTATTATATTTTTCTCTAAGAAGTTTAGGATCATTTTGAAAGTTTAGGAATATTTTAATCCCATTGGAATATCAATTAGACTTATGTCCAAAAATCAATAGAGGAAGAATAGTTAGCTTCACAACATTGAGTTGCCCCATTCAAGAATATGGTATGTTTCTCTACATACTAAAAGCTTATTTTCTGTAATCCTGAAAATTTTATAAAAATAAATATCTTACACACTTGTTAAATTTATTCTTAGGTATTTCATATTTTCTGTGGCCATTGTGAATGTGTGTTTTTATTTTTTTGTAGAGCTATTGTTTTTTAAATTTAATAAATCATTTTGTTCCATTTACCAAAAATATTTAGAGGTTTCTGAAGGTATCAAGGGCAAAGCTTCATTACATTTGTCATAAAAAGTTGGTATTGTCCCATTTACTAGAAACTTCTGACAAGATCCTATATTGCAGTGCACTTATCCTTTGCCCTAATAAGCCTGCCCCTTAAAGACAAGATTCTCCTTACCCCACCACATCTGCCACCTGGAGGGCAGCCAGCCATCTGTCAAGATGGAGCTATGCTGGGACCTGTATCCTTCTGCCACATCTGCTCTTAGCTCTGTCTACTCTCATCTTTGACATTGTCAAAAAAAAAAAACTGACTGCAGCCAGAAACAGGTTTTCTTCACTTTCATGTGACCCAGGGCTCCAGCCAAAAACAAGAGTATCATGTCGCAGATAATCTGTAAAAACTGATTCGACCACAGAAGTTGTCCTCTAGGCTCAAAGATCTCTCTACTGGCCATCAATCAGAAACGCAGCTTCCCCAGATGCGTCCCGCAAGAAGGGGCAAGTTCCAGTGCCAGGAAGCACCTGGGGAGAAGCGAGTTCCAGGCTTGGAACTGTGTTGCATCATTCCATCAACCGTGTTGCATGATTCCATCAACCTAACAAGAAGTTAGGCTTCTCGTTCTCGTCGCAGCCACCAGGGGGAGCCAAACCACACAGTCCGGAGGAAGGAACCGAGCGGCCCGGCGTGGGCTCCATCCTGTACTAACAGCCTCATGCAGGCGGAGCTACATAACAGACTCTACACTTCGCCATCGAACTAAACAGACTGGGCACCCTCGGAAAACTCTCACTACCTTTCCAGAAGCAGGCAAAACAGATGGGGATAATGAAGAATGAACTTCAAAAGGGAATTCTTAATCCTCCCCTGTGTGGGGAGGGAGGCTAGGCACTGTGGTTGGGAGGATGCTCCCACCGTCCCGATAAATCTTGGCTTTCTTTCCACTTTGAAGCGCGCCTGCCCGGAAAGCATCTCTGCACCTGACAGCGGGATCTGGCCCTCCCCTCCTCAAGCCTCTTCCCGCTGGTGGATGTGGAGAAAGGAATTTGTCCATCATCCACTTCCCGGTCAGGCCAGCCCTGCTTCCAGTGATGCTGGCTCTGCTGTGCCCTCCGCCCCAAACTCCTGCCCCACCTGCGCACCCTCGGCCCACCTGGATTTGTGCTTCCAGTGCGGCTTCGTGAGGCTGCGCGCTGTCCCCTCTCTGATTCGGACTGCCTTAAATGTGGGACACTGTGGGAATCCTTTCATGCCCCAAAACAATTTATAGCAGAATTTTACTAAAAATGTAGGGGTACCCGAGGGGGGGGGTTGCTCAACACAGCACAGATTAGAAAGTCATTTATAATGGAATAGTAGACAGTTAATTAAATACATTTAATTGACACCCATCCTCACTGTTGGAATTTCTAACTCCTTAGTCTCCTGGCTTTCCTCCTATCTGTCTAACCCCTCCATCTCTTTCTCTTGCAGCACCCTCCTCTGCTCACCCCTGGGGGTTCTCTCCGAGGCCCACCCTCTCTTCTTCCTGTTCCTGGGTGCTCTCAATGCCTCTCCTGGCTTCAGTCCCCCCAGTATGCATGTATCCCTGGCCCAGCTGTCTTTCTCTGAGCCCAGCGAGTATCTCCTCCTTACATTCTACAGCCTTTTCAGACCCAACATGCTTCCGTCCCCTAAACCTGCTCCTTTGGGAGTGTTTCTTATTTTGTTAGATGGCAAGAGGTAACGTGCTTACAGAATCACCGGAAAGGCCCTATGGGTATCTCCAGCCTAATTCAAAGGGACACATTCGGAACTAGGCTCATCTATAGCAGAAAATCCTGAAATTTTACACGCTGAAATACTAGGTGATTTCCTCCCACTTTCGACCCCCAGCCCCCAGTCCCTTCCATCGTGTTATGATATAACCATGTTATGACGAGCAGTTGTGGCATTATCAGGAAGGACGTTTACCCCACCTGGGAGATCTAATCTTCCTCTGGTTAGCTACCAGCTTCCTCTGACATACAGAACTGCCCCCTCCCCATCTCTCACCCCTCATATCCTTCCTCTGCCCTACGGCCCTAAGCACTGACATATTTCCAGAAGGATCCCGGCTTTATTCAACACACTGGTATCCTTGCAAGTATCGCTTGGGTACTTCCCCATGGAGGATTAGTGGATCAGACAGGTTTCAAAATTACCTAAGTCATACATGGTAGTAAGAATAAAGGAAAAAGCTGCATGGTTAAGGACCAAAAGGGATGGAGATGTGTATAGCCCAAATCCACTCTTGCCTATCTGGGAGACCTTAGGAACACACCTCACCTCTCTGAGACTCAGTCCCCTTAATTTCAGTCAAGATAGTAGTAGTATTATAGAGGTTTTATAAGAATTAGACAAAATAATACATATAAAGTACTTGACTTAGAGCCGGGCACATGAAAATGCTCAAAAATCTGTTATTATGGTCACTAGACTGTAAGCCCCATGAGGTCAGGGATTCTGCTGGCCTAGTTCACAGCTACATCAGCAGTTCCTATTTGTTGGAAGAATGAATGAAGGTTATTACTGTTTAATAAGCCAGGAAATACGGGGGCGGGGGGGGGGGAGAGAGAAAGTCTCTTAGGTCTAGCCCATCTTAAACCTAATATAACCAATCCTAAACTCCTCAACCCACAATATTGGACCCCAGATCTTGGATTCTGGAGATTTCCAGGGAGACTTAAGCTGTGAACCAGCAAAGGGTAAAAGAAGTAATTCGAGAGGACCAACTTTCAAACTGTAATTAAGTGACATAGTAGTAGCAACCCAAAATTATAATCAACTACCTAAAATTCTAAGAGCATTTTACTACATACAACCCTGTCTTGCTTTTTATTTCTCAAAAGTAGTATTTTCTGTAGAAATTTATGCATATTAGACTCTAGAAAATCAAGTTATGCAAAGAGGCTTTAATGGATTAAGTGGCTCAAATGCATTAAGATTCTGTTGGAGTCATTTGGAGTAATCATGTTTAACAAATTTATTGGTTGCATATCATGCGAAAGGTTCTGTGCTAGATGCCTTAAAGACAGAGGAGATAAAATGGTCCATAAAATAAAGTCAAGGAGTTAAGGGAAGTGGAAATGGGTTCTGTATACAAATAACCACTTTTCAAGGCAGAATATGAGTCTGAAGGCTACTGGAGTGTGATGCAGAACCATCACAATGAAGAAAAGCTTCGTGCAGAAGATATCTGAGACGAGCCTTGAAGAATGCACAGGTAGAGATGAGGGCAAGGTTATGTCAAGCTAGACAAGGCATAGGTGAAGTCCTGGTAGTAGGGAAGTACATGAACATTTGGACACAGGAAGTTGTTTAGAGCATTGGAACTCAGCAGGGACATTCCAGGAATTCTGGACATCCTACAACACAGGACAGTCCCACACAATGAAGCTCTGTCCCGGGGTCGACCTGACTTTCCAATGTTCTGTCAGTCACATTGCGAGGGGAGGGGGGGAGACTTTGTCATTTCCTAGCCTAGAAACCAACTCCATTCTACATGTAAACACAAAGTGGTTTTTTTTTAACGGGTTAAAAACACACTGAATTTTTCTAGGAATGCAACTGCCATATGAACTGATAGAAGATTATTATTTCATCTTAAATGATACCAAGATTTGTTCACCATATCATAAAATCACAACCCTGATGGTAATATTTCTCAAATGTTTGAGCCTTGAATACAGAATACCCACGTCAGTCTACACTCATTGCTATCACTTTCATGGTCATTTTCCACATAGAGACAGGCGCGTGACTACTCCACTGTATCTTCTAATTGAATTGTGTCTGAGCAATTACATGTTAAAATACATATTATTTTATAATAAATTACTTTTCTATCTTCATCTTTTATATTACATTAAAAGGTTATATTGACATTTACAGGTATTTTTATATCAGAAAATGACCATAAAATCAATGGCTTGAAAGTTATATATGAATGTGAGACATAAAGGAGGAGAAGGTATCAAAAAAGATAGTCTGAGTTTGTGTCACGCAATAAAAAATATGTTTCAAGAATGGTGAGTATCACACTCCCTGACTTCAGCTTGTACTATAGGGCAACACCAATCAAAACAGTATGGTATTGGCAGAAAAACAGACACGCAGACCAATGGAATAGAATTGAAAACGCAGAAATAAACCCACATAAATACGGACAGCTAATTTTCATCAAAGGAGCTAAAAACATACAATGGAGAAAATACAGCCTATTCAATAAATGGTGCCGGGGACTGGCTGAGTAGCGCGGTGCTTAAGAGCTGGCTTGGGATGCCAGAGGGTCCCGTTTCGGATCCCACATATGAGGGCCAGTGACACTGCCCTCCACAGCTAAGATGCTGAACAACAGCTCAACCTGGAGCTGGGCTGCCATGAGTCGCCGGCGAGGGCGTAGGCTGCAGCCCCCGGTGCAGTGGGTTGCCATGAGCTACCGTGTGTAGCCAGCAGCCAGCGTGAGCGGCCAGCAGCCGCAGTGAGTGGCCGTCCAGAAGCCGGCGACTGATCTGCCTCGCCCGGGAAGAGCGCAATGATGGTGCCAACTTGGGCCAGTGAAGCAACGTCCTCCACAACTAGACTGAAGAACAAAAGGACAGCAACTTGTTCCCCTTCCCCCAACTCCCCAACACTGTTCCCATCCCCCCAATTCCCCAATTTAAATAAATAAATAAATAAATAAAATGGTGCTGGGAGAATTGGAAAGTCACGTGTAAAAGAATGAAACTAGACTGCTATCTGTCACCATATACCAAAATTAACTCAAAATGGATCAAAAACCTAAACATAAGACCTGAAACAATAAACTGCATAGAAGAAAACATAGGTACTAAATTTATGGATCTTGGGTTCAAAGATTTTATGAATTTTACCTCAAAGGCAGGGGAGGTAAAAACTAAAATAAATGAACGGGACTATATCAAACTAAAAAGCTTCTGCACAGCAAAAGAAACCATTGACAAAATAAAGAGGCAACCAACCAAATGGAAGAAGATATTTGGAAACAACACCTCCGATAAGGGGCTAATATCCAAAATATATAAGGAACTCATACAACTCAACAACTGAAAGACAAACAATCCAATTAAAAAATGGGCAGAGGATCTGAACAGACATTTCTCCAGAGGACATACAGATGGCCAATAAACATATGAAAAGATGCTCAACATCACTAATCATCAGAGAAGTACAAATAAAAACCACAATGAGATATCACCTCACACTGATTAGACTGGCCATCATCAACAAGACAAATAATAACAAGCATTGGAGAGGCTGTGGAGAAAAAGGAACACTCGTACACTATTGGTGGGAATGCAGATTGGTGCAGCTGCTAGGAAGGCAGTGTGGAGGTTCCTCAAAAAATTAAGAATAGAATTACCATATGACCCAGCAATCCCTCTCCTGGGTATCTACCCAAAAAATCTGAAAACATTTATCTATAAAAATATATGTGCTCCAATGTTCATTGCATTTTATTTAAGGTGGCCAAGATATGGAAACAACCAAAGTGTCTTTCAATAGATTGCATAAAGAAGATGTGGTATATATACACACAATGGAATACTATGCTGCCATAAAAAAGATGAAAAGTGTCATTTGCAACAACATGGATGGATCTTGAGGTTATTATTCTAAGTGAAACAAGTCAGACAGAAAAAGTCGACAACCATATGATTTCACTGATATGTGGGATATAAAACTGAAAACAAAAGAACAAGACAAACAAATGAAGAAACAAAAACTCATAGGCACAGACAATAGTTTAGTGGTTACCAGAGGGGAAGGGGGAGGGGTCTGGTAGATGAGGGTAAAGGGGATCAAATATATGGTGATGGAAGGAAAACTGACCCTGGGTAGTAAACACACAATGTGATATATAGATGTTGTATTACAGAATTGTACACCTGAATCCTATGTAACTTTACTAACCATTATAACCCCAATAAACTTTCATAAAAAAAAAAAGAAACCTATGTAACTTTACTAACCGTTGTCACCCCAATAAACTTTTGTTTAAAAAAAAAAAAAGCATGGGGATAGAAAACGTAATCTTGATGCTTCATCCTTTGAGCTGTTTTGGGGTGTTTTTTTAATCTTTAAAACATGGGCAATGTTGAGATTTCGGGTCTCAAATGATAGAATTTTAGAGCAGAAAGGGCGCTTGGAAATCATCTAGTCTAGTCCAAACCCTTCGTTTTGTACATGAGGAAGCTGAGGCCTACGGAAGTGAAGAGACTTGAACACGCACATCATCATGAGCTTTTAAAACACTTATTTTTCTAACAGCTTTTCTTCAAACAACAAGTAGTCATTTAAAGACGACATTTCAAGCTCTGTGGGTCACCATTTCTTGGTGTTTATGGTTC
Source organism: Hipposideros armiger (assembly GCF_001890085.2). NCBI lineage: Eukaryota > Metazoa > Chordata > Mammalia > Chiroptera > Hipposideridae > Hipposideros > Hipposideros armiger. The sequence continues at coordinate 998,167 of NW_017731518.1, read as the reverse complement.
ATTAGCAGTCACCTCTGGGAGGCATGATTTGTTCACCTCTTTCACAAAGGTAGAGGTGACGTGACAAAACGGAGGTGAATGAACCTCAAAAAGTACACATAGCCTGACTGTCATAAAGCACAATATCACTAATAATAATCAAAAAATAATTCTAGGCCAAAGAAAGTTCTCAAGGATGATGCTCCCACAAGCTTTATATTTTTATATACAAAGGAAAGCATATGTTCACTGTTATTAAAATCACATGTTGGGCAATTAGAATTATTTTCCCTCAAAATGATGTTGAAGATAAAGTCAACATCACTAGTATTGGAAAATGACCCTAAATATTTCTCCTTATTCTGGCAGGACCAAACTGTCTACTCAATGACAATGGCCTATTACCTAATTGAAAATGGTAACATCTCAAATGTTTAAACACCTAGTCGGGATAGGCAAATGTATGGAAAGAGAAAAAGTCAATTGATACCATTCCATGATACTTTGTAACAAAATGACTTAGCTATTAACTTTTTCACTTTTTGGTGGTGTTGTCTCTCATCATTCCACATGGATGTACTGAGAACCTTCTATCTGTCAGGCTCTGTGCCAGGCACTGAATATGGGAATGGCCAATAAAACAGACATGGTCCCCTGCACTCAGGACTACAGAGGAGGACAGTGGAACGTTTAATGACAGGACCATGTGTAAGTCACCTGAGGGGCCAGGAAGGCAAGCTGACAGCATGTGCAGGGGCACATCCACATAAGCTAGAATACAGTGGGACTGGGACTAGCCTTGCCACCTGGTCAAGGTTGGGGATGAGGGAGAGAGGACCCATCAGCCCTCTTACAGAGAGGGTGACCTTTAAGTCGAGCCTTAAGGGATGAGGAGGATTTCACTGACCTGAGAAAAGGGAAGGCCATTCCAGGAGACGGAACTGAGTGGACAGACATGGAGGGACAGAAGTGACTGCCTGCTCCAAGGAGACCAAAGTTGTGGACCAAAGGGTGAGAGAGACGTTGAAGGAGACCACCGGGCCCAGGGCGCAAGGCTTGGCACGCCCCACCAAGGATTCCTGCTACTGCCTCTGCCCATTCCACATCGCTGGCATGAGTGCAGGCTCTCCTGAGAGCCAGTGCTGGGAGAGGACCCGGATGGAAATCATTGAAAAGAGCAAAACGCCCCTCTGTTGGCTCAAGGAGGCAAGACACTGCAGTGATGAGGATGAGGGGCTTCAGCTCTGCAGAGCCTGAGCTGGAACTCCCTGCCCTGCCCATGTGCAGCTGGGACAGTGATGCTGGATGTTGACAGCATTAAATGACACACTGATGAAGCCTTTAGCACAGTACCTGGCACCAGAAAGCCAGTTCAATCAATGAAACTCATTGTTATTCAGGGCTGCCACCTAGGTACAGGGGGCAACAAGGCAGGGAAACGTGTAAATGAGAAAGTCAGTTGCTCAATTCAGACCCTCTGAAGTGTGTGGAAGAAGGGGTACCAGCTGCCTGCAAGGCAGGCGGGGGGCATGGGAGTCGGGTGGGAGAGATGGCTGCAGGCAGTTAGTTCTCAACGGCAAGATCCCTTGACCCTGGCCAGCAGGGATGAGGACAGAGGAGCGGAAACGTGAGCTCTCCACAGGGGTGTTCTGGCATCCCCACTAGGGAGCCCCATCCCACCCAGGGCTCACAGCCCACGCAGGAGCGGCAGCTTCAGACAGTCGAGGCAGCCACAGGAAAACGCTCTCTGCAAAGACGCCGAACACGCACCATGTACTGGACCTGTCAGGCCCCGCCGATCTCAGCAGCAGCTCTTCCTCCTCTGCCCACACCCACCTCGCCCATAAAACGCAGCTTCCCTGCAAAGACAGCCATGCCAACCGACCCTGGGCCCAGCCTGCCCGGCCCCCTCAGCTTCCTCCTCGGGCTGCAGGGGCGGCAGCTACAAACTCTCTCGCTTGGCCCTCCTCCTCTCCCTAGTTTAGCTAATGAACAGGACTTGCTTGTTTCCGTTAGCAGTGTCCACTTCCTGCCTCTTTCTCTAGCTCAGTGAGAAGAACAACAACAACAAAACTGTGAGTGGTAACTGCGTGCCAGGTCCTCTTTTAAATTCTTCATGTGTATGATCTCTTAATCCTCACACAGCTTTAGTAGGTACTGCTAATCCCATTCCCACGTTACAGATGAGAGACTGAGGCACAGATTGCTTAGGTAAACTGCCCAAGGTGGCAGCCCAGTAAGCAGCGGAGCCAGAGCTGAGAAAGCAGCCGGGCCAAATCCAGAACCACGGCCCTTCCCCGCGGCCTCCTGCTGCCGTGAACGAGGAGCGATGTTCCTTCCGGGATAGAAAGTATCCCCTGGCTGTCCAGTATTCCTAGGCCGTTCCTGAATTTATTCAACTTTGTCAGCCTACAGATCTGTTTGTTTGAAAGGCAGCAGCTGTTTTTATTAGGAGCTTTCAGCACCTAAAAACACATCATTAAAATAGCAGTTCTCTTTGGGAAAAAGATCCTAATTGGGGGTGTATGACTGAGTTGACATCATCAGCCTGGCCAGACGAACACCTCTGGGATGTGCGTGAGGAGTAGTTGCCTTGGTATAAAGCCAGTCACGCCTGCCGCTAGTGGTTCTGATTTCGTCCACTTCACACGCCCAGAAAAATGCCCCCAGGGGAAGCTCATGACAACACGTTCGCCCTACTTCCTCGCAGACACGCACCACACAAGCAGAAAGAAGCTCAAATATCTGTCCCCCCACATAGAGATAATCTGCATCCATCAAAACTCACCTTGGGCCCCACATACGCACTCAGTACCCAGAGGCACACATGGGTTCAAGCCCTGGGTGAGAACAGACGAATTCGCAAAAGCAGGCAGAGTCAGACACATACAAACATGTACATACACAGCAAGCACCTAGTAGCAATAGCTAACATTTATCAGTGCTTACTGTATGCCCAGCACTGTGCTAAGTGTCATTGTTTTTCATACTTTATCTTAAGTTATCCTCACAGCTACCTAGAAGACACTTTCTATTATTATTATTATTATTATTATTATTATTATTATTATTATCCACATTTTATAAATGGGAAAACCGAGCCACAGAGAGTTCAAATAACTCACTCAAGGTCACACAGCTAAGTAGCAGTCGGGTTCCCCAGCTGCTCCTAGAACAGGTGGAGCTCACACAGTTATCATCACCCCCATACTTACCTTATATCTTAAATATCTCACGTCCGAAACAGAACCTCTGACTCCCCTCAAAACCTGCTGCCCCCGCCGCACCGGTCCCTTCTCTGTGAAGAGCCCTCACCATCCTTCTGGTGCCCTAAAGCCCAAGACCAGGAGTTATCCTCAGTCCTTGCCTGTCCTTTAACCCCCACATTCAATTCCTCAGCAAGTTCTCCATCCGTCCAAAGCCCCACACCTCCGTGGCTGCCGCCCCGATCACACCACCACCGTCTCTACAGCCTCTAACGAGTGCCCTGCCTCCATGCTCGCTCCTCTACACCCTTTTCCCACACATCAGGCTGATGTTGATCTTTCAAAAATATCAGTGAAACTATGTCCCTCCACAATGCACTGTAAAAAGATAAATAAATGGAGCCCCCGTAAAATGGAGCCGGAGCTGCCATCCCATAGGAATTGCCTTTGCCTGCCTTATGCCTCAAACTCTTGGAATGCTAAAACAGGGCATAACAACCTGTGGACTGGGCCTAAAGCAACATCGCGTCCCCAAGAACTGTTTGCAAGGATAACAAGAAAGCAGATATTATGACTACCGGCCTGACGACTACCTGACTGAAAATTAAAAGCATTGTTCAGAATTAGTTTCAGTGTGTCAGCTTATATGCACCAATAGAAATGCCTTCCTTCTACTGATGTAATCTTCCCCCTTCCCTTTCTCAGAAACTCCCCTTGCCTTTGTCTCCTAATCAGAAGCTATTTGGGTTTCTGCCTGAATAAGCGCTGCCTGAATAAGCGCTTCCCGAATAGCTGTTCTTTTTTTTTTTTTTTAAAGATTTTTATTGGGGAATTGGGGGGATGGGAATAGTGTTGGGGAATTAGGGGAAAGGGAACAGACAAGTTGCTGTCCTTTTTGTTCTTCAGTCTAGTTGTGGAGGACGTCGCTTCACTAGCCCAAGTTGGCACCATCACTGTGCTCTTCCCAGGTGAGGCAGTCGCTCACTGGCCATTGGACAGCCGCTCACGGCAGTTCACGAAAGCTCACACCCGCTGCCCGCCAGCCCAACTGCAGCCTACACCATTGCCAGCGACTCACGGCAGCCCAGCTCCAGGTTGAGCTGTTGTTCACCATCTTAGCTGTAGAGGGCACAGCGTCACTGGCCCTCATGTGGGATCCGAACTGGGGCCCTGCTGCTCAGAGTTGGCGTCCCAAGCCAACTCCCAACCAACGCGCCACTCGGCCGGCCACCCTCCCCTACTTTTTTAAGTGCAAAGTTTCTGGAGATGCAGAGGAATACAGGACCATGGGCATCACCGCATATAGACTCTAGACCTGCTCCTTACACACTGTGATTTGATTTCATAAATACGTGTCTAGTGATTTTTTCATTGATGTAAGTTCCACGTGGGCAGTTGCCAGGCTTATTGTGTTCACTACTATGGACAGTTAGTGACTGGACACAAATTGTTGAACGAGTAAACGAAATAAAGTAAATAAACCAGACACTCAGGTTCAGCAAAGCAAGTGGATCGGTGTGAAAACCCATGAAAACAGGAAACCTAACGTAAGATCATAAATAGTAGTTACTCCACAAGAATTCTGTCTCCATTAATACGAATAGAAACCAATCCCTTTTGCTGTAATTATTTCACCATCAAATCTGAACGGCAGAATTTGATTTACTGTCCTTCTTCCACCTCACCCTCTTTCAGTTTATGCTCAGCCAAGCAGCCAGGGTGAGCCTGTCAAATATGTCCTATAGGTCATAGCTCTGCTCAGAACAGTGAAAGCCCAGGTCCTGACAGTGACCGGTGAGCCCAGACAAAGCTCACAGCCTCCCCCATCCATTACATCTGCAGTCTCACCACCACCTCCCTACAGCTCTGGCTTCCTTCCAGCAGCCTGGCGCGCCCCTCCCATTCCTCCAGCCTCAGGACCTCTGCCTTTGCAGCTCCCTGGTCTGGAATGTCCTTCTGACCCGTATTTGCATAGCTTGCTCCCTCACCTACTTCCAGTAGTTATCCAAATGCTTCCTTTTCTCTTACCAGATGGCCTGCTCCCTGTCAAGTTTCATTTGGCTCCATAGCACTAAAAGGCATCTAACCTACTACATATTTTATGTATTTATTATGTTTATTGCCGGTCTTCATAATGTAAGCTCCATGGAGGCAAGGATTTTTATCTCTCTCTTTCTCTTTTTTTTTTTATCCTATTTCCCTTTAGTCTTTTTTCTATGCCTTTTCATTGTAGACCTTAGACTATACGAAGGTCTGACAATTAAGTTTGCGAACTTGCCACCATGCACTTACATTGGCAGCCCTGTAGGAACAGCTCGGTAAGGTTTCATGACCTTGGTCTATCAGTGTCTCACAGCTGTGTTCCTATCGACGTGTGGCAGTGTCTTGTTAAGTGGTGTTCATTATTGTTGTGTGTTTTTGTGTGCTGTCGTGAGAATGCCCGAGCTTGAATTAGAGCAATGAACAAACATTAAATTTCTTGTTAAACTTGGCAAGAGTGGAGGTGAAATCAGGGATATGTTAGTCCAAGTTTATGGGGCTAATGCCATGAAGAGAACAGCGGTGTACACATGGATTAAATGTTTTTCTGAGGGGAGAGAACGCGTCACTGATGAAGAGAGGTCAGAGCGGCCAGTAACGAGCAGAACTGACGAAAACATTGCAAAAGTTTGTCGAATTGTGCGTCAAAATCGTCGGCTGACTGTGAGAAGAATAGCAGACCGAGTAAACATCAATAGAGGAACAGTTAGGAAAATCTTAACTGAAAATCTTGGCATGAGGAAGGTGTGTGCAAAAATAGTCCCGAAGGAACTCACCAATGAACAAAAGCAAAGGAGAGTCGAAGTTTGCCAAGACCTTTCGGAGAGACAAGACGATGCTTTGGGCTGTGTTATCACAGGTGACGAAACATGGGTGTATCAATACAACCCTGAAACAAAGCGTCAAAGTGCACAATGGAAGTCAGCCAATTCTCCACGATCAAAAAAGTTCTGTCAGTCCAAATCAAAAGTCAAAACAATGTTGCTAAGCTTTTTTGATATCAGAGAAAGTATTCATTATGAATTTGTACCAACTGGACAAACAGTTAACCAAGTTTACTACTTGGAAGTGCTGAAAAGGCTGCGTGAAAAAGTTAGACGACCTGAACTTTTCACCAACAATCCATGGCTCTTGCATCACGACAACGAACACAGCTCACATGGCACTGTCTGTGAGGGAGTTTTTAGCCAGTAAACAAATAACTGTATTGGAACACCCTCCCTACTCACCTGATCTGGCCCCCAATGACTTCTTTCTTTACCTGAAGATAAAGGAAATATTGAAAGGAAGACAGTTTGATGAAATTCAGGACATCAAGGGTAATATGATGACAGCTCTGATGGCCATTCCAGAAAAGGAGTTCCTAAATTGCTTTGAAGGATGGATTAGGCACTGGCATTGGTGCATAGCTTCCCAAGCGGAATATTTCAAAGGTGACCGTAGTGATATTTAGCAATGAGGTATGTAGCACTTTTTCTAGAATGAATTCGTGAACTTAATTGTCAGACGTCATACACTCATAATTAGACTACATCATTAGACTAGGGTCTTAATGATTTCAAAAACAAATAGAAAATGAAAACATTACAAAGCATTCTGTGGCTCCTTTCAAAATCAGAGGAAAAAAAAAAGAATGCTGTTGCTCTAGATGGTTGGTTATTAAGACTGTGCTTTGAAACTTCTGAAGGCCCTTTTCTGTCACCTGGCACACAATTCAGGAACTCAGAGCACAATGCATTGTCTCCCACCAGCAAAGCAAACAAAGCCCTGAATGTTTCCACACAGCTCATCTCAAAGGACTAATTTAATTGTTGTATTTTTATTGGGCACAATTGGAGTTGTTTAATTGCAATAGAATTTATTAAATCTTATCCACTCTGAAAAACCTAAAATTATAACCTAAGTGAGCTATAATTCATATGCCCCACCCCCAAAATCACCATTTTGGGGTATACAATTCAGTGGTTTTCAGTAAAATTGTTCAAATATCACCACTATCTAATTCAAGAACATTTTCAGGGTGTGAAAGAAATTCCACACCCATTGGGGTCATTCTCTATTTCCCCTCCATCCTCAGTCCCTGGCAGCCACTAACCTACTTTCTGTCTCTATGGCTTTGCCTATTCAAACCTAAGATTTTTAACACATGACCTATATGTTTCAAACCTTTATATAATTGTCTTTAAAACCTTGACTGAGCACCATGTTGTATTAACCCAATAACTCATCATCCTCTTGGGAGGAGTTCCCAGAACCACAAGAATTTTGGTAACTGCACCCCCGTGGGCTAAAATGATAGGTGTTGAGCTGAGGCAGAGATGGTGGAGGACAGCCCTGAGCCATCCAACCACTGTGGGTTTATGTCAAACCACAAAACTCTCCCAGAATAAATGAGATCTGTGGTAAGAACTGAAGGGTGAGGATGGAAGAAATAAAACTATCCCAAGAACCCCTCTCTGTCTAGGGATGAGACTGGGATAGACACACAGACAACCCCCATTCAGACTTCACCCCTCAGCCTCTTCATGCCTGTGGGTGGTGGACAGAGTATGTCACTGCCCAGGGTTGGAAAAGATTTGGGGGTTTTAATGTAGAGGACCCTGGATAAAACATGAAGGAGTACACGCTTTGGGTAAGGTAACTCTATTCCTTAGACACAAACACAAATAGTGACATGGCCCATAGTAGACGTTTAGTTAGTGCGGGCTGAATATCTTAATGTAATTAATAATGAACTGATGATGTATAAGGAACTCTTTGTAAAATACACAATACTGTATGGAGGCATTATTCATATTTCCTCATCTAATTTCTTCTCCTCAAAGTCATTCTATCACTGTCAGGAATTACTTAGTCAGAATTTGATCTATGGGAGAAAAAGAAGGCAAACACTCTGCCCCGCCCCAGGAGTTTGTAATTTTCTTGAAGAGACAGGAAGTTGGTGAAATAACCTGGAAATCTTTGCAAATGCAGGGTGCTATCTGACCAGGAAAGTCTAAGTCAGGTGTGGCTTTCAGGAAGCCTGTGTTGCAGGAAGGGGTGGTTATAGAATGGAGAAAGTGAGGGAACATACTCCAAATTGGGGGGAATCATTTTTACTAAAGTCAGGCTCTTTTCCTTGAGCCCAACCGAAAGGTTTGAGATTTCTTGACACCTTACCTGAGCACAGAGTCTAAACTGGAACCTGCTGGGGCACCGTTAAAATCAAATTCCACATCCTTTGGGACAAACCTTTCCAAGATTTCAAAGGTCCTGCTTGACTCCCTGGAAATAACGAACATCCCCTGGTGCTTATCAATAAACTCTGCATGACAGAAATGTTCAAAGTGGTGCTTATCATCTTTATAGTCAAAAAGATAAGTTTCAATAACTTAGTTTTCAAGTTTCACATTTTCAATTACATGTGATTGTTATAAATGCCAGGAGGGTGTCTACCCTTCTGCATCTACACCACCTTCCTTCTATGTTGGCACCATACTTCACAGCCCATTCCATGTTCTTATGAAAGCAAGCTATACTTACTCTTCCTGATACTATGTGCACTTGAAATCCTATGTAGGATTCCAAGGTATTTCATGCCCTCAGAATGACAAGAGCAAAAAAATAAAATTAGATTTGCCACATGTATTAGCTCATCTTCTCAGATTGTTAGCTAAGGTTGAAGATACCTAATAACTTCAGTCGTGTGGTGTGTGTGTCCATATATGACAGGGGTTAGGGAAGTGGAGTGTATTTTTAGGGCAAGATGCCTAATTCAATGAGAACCATGGGTGCAGTTACAATTTCACTGTCTCTCCGGTAAAATAAGGGGCAGGGGCAGGCAATTGGAACATTTCTGAGATTCCTTACAATGGTTCTAAACTCATTGCCTAAAGTCAGGGTGTTCTGGGCTGCCAAAATACCTTCCTATCTCTGGAGACACCTATACACCTATATTCCCCAGGGTGTGTTTTCTTTAATGGGATGGGCAGGCGTTGGGGAGAGGTGTTATGCGGGAAAAGGAATACCAGGTAGATTAGCCTGAGGTTTCTGAGTTACTCACCTTGTACCTCCATAATTAACTGGGCTGCCCTGTGGTTCACATGAGGGCCAGAACAACCTGGGGATCTGCCGTCTGGCCAAGGTGAACTTCAAATTTCAAAATCTTAGACAGAATTTGGGATTACCCCACAGTTCAATGGGTCTCTCTTGAGCTAAACTTGAACATCACCAACTAATCTCTATCTCCAAGGACTCAGAAGAGCTTCAAAGGTCCAGGGTGTGAACTGATAGCTCTATATTGCCTTATAGTAACTACCAGCTGCCCACATGGCTTATTGCTACCCAAGCTGTGAGGTGTTGGAATGACCTGGGTGATTAAAGAGTATCAAAGATCCAAAAGAAAAATAACTTAGCACTTCTTTTTAAAGAATCCATCCATTCTGTACCTTCTAATTCAGACATTTAGTCCACATATTATATATTCAAAAATAAACTCTACAACAGCTAATCTTTCAATAATAACCAAAATCAAAGACTAAGGAGAATAGTATGGAGAAATGATCTGTCCCTAACCCAAATATACAGAAAGGATTCATACTGAAACACCTCAGCAAATATTAATCAATGGATTCAGTTCAAGTTGAGATTAGTTGAAGAATATCACTATTAACCATATTTCAGGCTTTAGCTAAATGTACGTGTATATGAAATAACTCATTTGTTACTATTCATTCTCATTAGCTATTTACTCTGCGCCTGACATGTGTCAGGCACTGTATTCAGGTGCTTTACACACATTATTACTCTCAAGGTGGCTAATGTTAACACATTATATAGAAGAAATGAAGGCTTACTGATACGAAATTATTTGTTCAAGGTCACACAGCTAAGAACTGAAAAATCTGGCATTTGAGTACATGTCTGTCCTTAGACATTCTAAAACTCCAAGCCTGTCATAAATATTCAAGACCTTTTTTGGCTGCCCAACATGCATTCACCTTACTCTACTTTCAGTAACAGCCCCAGATTATCATTGACATACTTCCCTGTCCCAACTCTCAATTCGTGTTATTCCAGTAAGTCTGACGCCACTTCCAGCTCCAAAGGTGGCATATGACCCAGGAGTAGCCAATCAGAGCATCACATTCTCTTAGCATCAGCGACTGAGTCAGAGACAAGAATATGGTCCAGGCCAGGCGAATCGGAAATAGAAAGGCTCAGTGCCAGGACTTCAGCCATTTCTGCTGGACTTGAACCCAGAGCTGCTACAGCCATCTTCCTTTCATGATGGAGGAGCCAGGGAGTTGAGGCACCCTCAGTAGAGAAGAGTCACACTAAGAATGAGTGAGAAACCAGGGCCTGCTGACATCATTTGAGCCACTGGCTGGAGCCTGAGCTGAACCTGACCCAATCCCAGGCCTTAACGTTATATAAGCTAATAAATTCGCTTTGTGTTGAAACCAGTTTGAGTCACTTAAAACCAAAAAAATTATGCTCGATATAGTGTTCTATTCCAGGGCTCCAACATCATTTGGCTTGTCGGCAGAGTTTTGTTTGAGCAGCTCAGGTGGGATTTCACCTGCCCCTACCCTACCCCACCCACCCAACACTGTATTTGAATGACTTTAAGTGGGTCAACTCCCTTCCGTTCACTACAGGTCCATCTGCTCCATATCATATTACAAGGAGTATTGCCTACCGGGTCCCTGGAAACATTTGAGAACGTACCACCTGCTGTTACTTTGCATTCCCACATTAACTGGACCCTTACAACAGTTATTCATAACTTTTTGGGGAGAGTCACTGAACTTTTTCAGAACTTGATAAAAAGACAAAGGCCATCTTCCTACCTGCCCCAAACACACATATGCATACAAATGTTGTGTTCTTCATACAATTTTAAGGGCATCACAGATCCCTCCTGAAGTCTGTCTAGGTAAGAATTGCTGTCCTATTTTCATATTGCTCTTCTATTTTAAATCTGGTACATGCCCACATGACTCTACTTTCAACAATTAAGGAAACCATTTCATTTAGAGGCAATATGATGTTAAGAAGTGCTTCTCAAACTTTAATGTGCATGCAATTCACCTGGTCATCTTATTAAAATGCAAATTCTAATTCAGTGGACCTGCAATAAAGCCCAGGGTCCTGCATTTCTAACAAGCTCCCAGGTGATGCTGAGGCTGTTGGTCCATGGTGATCACCTTCTGAGTAGTCAGGGTGAAGGAGAATGAGCATGGATTTCAAAGTCAGAAGGGCCTGGGTTCAAATCCTGCAATGGTCCGACACTAATTATGACATCAGGTGAGTTACGTGTTATACAGCAGCTTTCCTTTGCTCATCTGTAGAACAGGAATTATAGTACCTAAGACCTGGCAGGACTAAACCTTGCAGATTAAATGTGGTAACATACACAAAGCACTAGACAATAAAAGTCAGTTCTGATGCCTTTAGGTCAGAGTTTTTCAACCTGGGGCATTTTGACTTTGGGTTGGATAATGTTTTATTATTGGGGGCTTTCCTGTGCACTGTAGGGTGCTTTTTGTTTGTTTGTTTTTTAAATATGGAACGCTTCATGAATTTGCGTGTCATCCTTGCGCAGGGGCCATGCTAATCTTCTCTGTATCGTTCCAATTTTAGTATATGTGTTGCCGAAGCGAGCACCACTGTAGGGTGTTTTAACAGTATCCCTGACTTCCACCCACTAGGTGCCACTAGCACGCCAACCATGATGCCATAAATGTCTTCAGATGTGGACAAATGTCCCTGTGGGGGCAAAATCGGCCCTGGCTGAGAACCTCTGCTCTAGATCTACATAAAAGATCTACAACTGCCAGATATTTTAGGTCTTCTGTGAGCACCTTAACTTCTGTGGTAGTCTTCAATGATTCATTATTTGCTCTTACTTTCAGTTTCAAAAATCTTCAAATGGAGAAATTCATGTTATAGAAATATGGTAACAATTTTAAATGCTTAAGGAGTATTTTCAATCATTTTAAAATTCCTTTCACAAGGACGACATACAAAATACATTATTAACCTTATGCTAATAACAGATTTAGCTATCTCCATATTTACTAACCTATATTTTCAGTCATGAAAGTGGTAAAGTTTTTCTATCACAACCGACGACTCCTTGAAAACCATCTCACCCAACCCGTGGAGATCACTGTAAAATCTGACAGGGAGCCCTTTGCTAATAATCTTGGCCTTAAGCTTTCCAATCCTTAATTTTTCATCATCATTCTTCAGAAAATCTGAGGACACCCTCTCCTCCTCATCTAAAGCCCTCGGCAGCATAGTTCCAGTCCTAAAGTAAAAATACTGAAACTGAGACTCATTTAGAAATGCTGCCTGGATCATCTCAAGCTCCATCTGCAGCTGGGATTCTCCAGGCCCCAAGGATAACCGTGTTTTGCAGCAACCTAGAGGTTCTGTTCCACTGTAAATAAACTTAACAAGTCAGTGGCTTTAGCGAACATGAAAGGTGAATAGTCAGGGAGAATGTCCCCATATGTCTGACCCAGCAAACAGATGAAAAAGGGAAAGCAGCTGTTCACATAGTCGAGACAGAGCTCCAGATGTTGGGAGTAGAGACAAAATGATATCTAAACAGGTTGGATGATAAAGGTGCCTGGGCCTTCAGTGCTGACCACCTCAGGTCCACATCTTTGACATATATGTCCTGGGAACTACAGAGTTCATTAAGTTGAGGAAAGATGTAGTTCGCCAAAGTCTCTGTTCTTGAAAATCATCCAGAGTGGAGCAGATGTAAGGCTGAATGGGTTTCTTGGGCTTTAAAACGAATTTGGCATGCCTGTCTGCATTCTCCTTTGCCTTCTGGTTCACTTCACTTTGCTCAAGGATGGCATCACACTTAAAACACAACAATTTTCCCCCTGGAACCGCCACCAATCTCCACTGCTTCTAAGACTTCCCTCTAATTATGTTTGCTACAAACAGATTGAAATCATTCCCCAGAATTGCTTCTTTCTTATAGATGGTTGAAGGTTTGAGATGCCAACCAATGGACAGATCAGAGTTGAAAACAATCTAGGTTAAGTCAACACTGAAAAAGAAAAAACACATTTACTTTAGGAAGACAGCAAGTTCACATCTCCCCTGTTCTCCCCAAAACTTTTGTGGAAATGCTGAGAGCCATGAGGTGAGTGGGCACTGGACACAGAGCCGTCCCTCTTTCCCCCGCCTCCCATTCCACCTTCCCAGTGTTCCTCAGCCAGCTGCTACTTCTGCCTCCAATGGATTTGAAAATTATACAAGGGGTCTTGCTGAGAGTGTGACAAGGAAGATGAATCCAGAAAAGGAGCCTCACATATCTAGAAGCAGAACCAGCCACGACCTGTGATTGTCACCAGAAGCAAGAATGAAAATAGGTATGAAGTGGGCCGGCAGAGTGGCGTGTTGGATAAGAGTTGGCTTTGGACGCCAGCTCTGAGCAGCAGGGCCCCGGTTCAGACCCCACATATGAGGGCCAGTGACGCTGCGCCCTCTACAGCTAAGATGGTGAACAACAGCTCGACCTGGAGCTGGGCTGCCGTGAGTCACCGGCGACGGTGTAGGCTGCAGTGGAGCTGCAGTGGGCTGCCATAAGCTACCATGAGTGGCTGGCAGCTGGCCACTGTCGGCAGCCAACGTGAGCTGCCAAGAGTCACCGTGAGCAGACGTCCAGTGGCTGGCAGCCGATCTGCCTCACCTGGGTAGAGCGCAATGATAATACCAACTTGGGCCAGTGAAGCAACATCCTCCACAACTAGACTGAAGAACAAAAGGACAGCAACCTGTCTGTTCCCCTCCCCCAATTCCCCAATAAAATCTTTTTTAAAATAGGTATGAAGTTGACATCAGGACAAAAGAAACAAATAAAGTATGATAAGACCCAAGACTAGGGATGTACCTGGCAACTGAGAGGCAACAAAGTCTGGATCTAAGAACCTGATGGAGTTCTGTGATTTTATTCTTCTTTTTAATCTTAAATTGAGCTAATGGGAAAACACACACCCTCTAACAATGATGTAGCTATGCTTGCATCTAGTTCAGAAACAAAAAATTAAATGAAAACTACCTAGTTGAATGAGATTTTTCTAGATGAAAATTATTTCCACACCAAATGTTGCTTTTTGGGTTATGTTTGGTGCTTCCACCTATGAAAAAACATATCTTGTAATAATTTATAGGGTAATTTTTCATCAAAATCGCCTGACAATTATATAACAATGCAGTGCCTTTTTTTAAAGTGTTAATCCTTTTGCATTTAATTGTCACAATAATCCTCTGATACATATTATTACCACCTTACTTTACAGGTGAAGAAACAAAAGTTGACACAGGATAAGCAACATGTCAGAAGTCACTTGGCTAATGAGCCAGGATCTAAACACAGGTCAGCCTGACTCCAAAACACATATATTATACTGCCTTCATATTATAGTGATAAGACTCTAGGTCATGAAGACACCATAACTCAATGGATGGGAAACACCTATCCAATAAACAATGTTGTAATAAATAGGTGGTGATTTGAAAAAAAATTAATTTAAACCATAATCCCACACTATTGTACCAAAACAAAATCCTAAAAGATGACAGAATACACATCATGGGTGCTTAATTAATAGATTTCTCACCAGTCACATAGGAGGCTAGAATTAGATTCACAGCCCTCGCAAATACCCCTTTCTCTTACTCCCATGTCATCAGAGGTCCTTTCTATTTTGGTTACTATCATGTCCCCATCACCTACTATAATGACCAGCTCACAGTAGGTGTTAGGTAAATATTTGTTGAATGAAAATTTTTAATATAATTTTTAAATTAAAAAAACATAATTAAATATTTATCAAACCTGGAGAGGACCCCCAAAACTTATAAGTTGTAGAAGAAATCACAAAAATAAAGATGAAGACATAGTTACATTTTTTTAGAAAATTAAAAGAAAAACAGACTATAAAAAATATTTGCCACAAATAAATTTATCTTTATTCTACCAAAAATACTGAGACCCTAATAGACTAATAAGTAAAATATACAAATAGAGGGCCGGCCGAGTGGTTCAGTTGGTTAAAAGCTCAAGCTCTGAGCAACAGGGTCGCCGGTTCAATTCCCACATTGGGCCAGTGAGCTGCGCCGGAGCTGAGCTGCCGCTGAGCTGCCAACAGGCGGCAGGATGACTCAGCAGGTGAGAGCACGTGCTCTTAACAATAAGGTTGCTGGTTTGACTCATGAATGGGATGGTGGGCTGTGCCCCCCTGCAACTAAGATTGAACATGGCACCTTGAGCTGAGCAGCCATGAGCTGCCAATGGGTGGCTGGATGGCGAATGAACTTGGAGCTGAGCTAGCTGCGCCCTCCACAACTAAGATTGAAGGACAACAACTTGGCTGTACCCCTCCCCAATTCCCCAATAAAATCTTAAATATATATATATACACATACAAATAGAGAAACAGAAAAACAATACCAGAATACATATAAAAGCATATTTCATAAAAACATTTCTAGAATTCAAAAATATTTAAAAATAAGGTGATGATATAGATTTTTTTAAGTATAGCTATTTAAATATTGGTGAAACTTACATCCCATATATACTTATGGCACTGTAAATTGTTATTAATAATTTTGGAAAATTATTCAAAAGTATATTTGGAAACTAAATGGAAATATGCTTCACAATATATACTTTTTGACTCAATTATCCTTCTTTCTGAGAATCACTCCAAGGAACTAATCAAAATAGTGAAAACCTACAGCCATTAAGATGTTCAGGGCATTGTATATGATAGAAAAAAACAGCAAAAGAAAGAAAACAAACTAGTCTTCACTAAGGGAATAACTAAGAGGATAGAAGTACAACCACTGATGGCAGGTTATGCATCTATTAAAAAGACAGTTACGGGCTTCTGCTTCCAGCCATGATAGAATAGCAGGGGCTAGACTTGCCTACCCTCTTCAAAAAATTAGAAAACTGCACAAAAATATGTGAAATATCTTTTTTCAGACATTTTTTCAGACCAGGTAGTCCAGGAGTGTGACCCCTGAGAGAAGTAAACTAGAGGAGCTGTATTATTATCAGAAAAAGTAGACTTCAGGACAAGAGTATTACTCAGGCTAGAGAGTGACGTTACATAATGATAAAGTAGTCCGCCCAGAAGATGTAGCAATCCTAAAAGTATATGCACCCAACAACAGAGCTTCAAAATACACAAAGCAAAAACTGGTGGACATGAAAGGAGAAACAGACAGACCCTTAATATAGTTAGAGATTTCAACATCCCTCTCTCAGTAATGGATAGTTCAAGTGGACAGATAATCATCAAGGATATATGAGATATATCAAGGATATATCAAGAAAAACAACTTGCTTGACCTTATTGACATTTTTGGAACATTCCCACAACCACCACAGAATACAGATTCTTTTCAAGCACCCATAGAACAAGGACCATATTCTAGGCCAGGGATTAGCAAACGACAGCCTGAAGGCTAAAGCCCAACTGTAGGCTATTTTTACAAAGGACATTTTATTGGAACACAGCCACTCCCATTCATATCATGAAGTTCATACTACAACAGCAAAGTTGACAGGGATCTTAATACCTATAAAGCATATTTTCCATCAGGCCCTTTAAACAATAAATCTGCCAACCTCCATTCTTGGCTTTAAACCAAAAACTCAACAAATCCGAAAGAACTGAAATCATATGAAACATGTTCTCTAGCCACAATGGAATTAAGTTAGAAACTGATAACAGAAAGATACCTGAAAAATTCACAAACTTTGGAAATTAAACATTACGTTGCTAAATAACTCATGGGTTGAAGAGGAAGTCAAAAGAAATACTAGAATGGTGACAGAAGGCTGATCACTTGATTGCCTGGTGAAGGATAGGCGAAGAAATTACTGAGAAGAGTCACAAGGGAACTCTTTAGGGCAATGGGAATGTTCTATCTTAATTATTGTGGTGGTTAGATGTAGGTGTTCACCAAAACTTATCAACTGAACACTTAACATGGGTGCACTGTGTTTTATGTAAATTCTACCAAAATAAAGTTAATTTTTAAAAATTTTGAAAACTACACAGCAAGAGGAAAATGTTTATAAGTAAGGATTAAGTGAAAAGCAAAAAAATAAGTATAGGCCACAATAACACTAGTGCTAATAAAACATGGCTAAATATGGGAAGCAGACAGTATAGAGGAGAAAGGTACAAGCTCAGAAGAAACCCCTGGATTCAAGTCCTTTAAAGTAAGTTTCTTAAATTCACCGTGCTTCAGTTTCCTCATCTTCAAAATAGGGATAATAGTACCTATGTCATAAAATGGTTGAGAAGATTACACAAGTTATTAGGTGCAAAATGCTAAGAACAGTGCCTATAACAAATATTCAGTGAATGTTAACTATTCTAATCAGAACAAATGCACATGAGGAAAAAACCAGGACAGAAAATGATAAAGTAGCTGTGTTAGAATGGTGAGATTATAGCAAATCTGTTTTACTAACCAAAGTGACTGTAAATTATAGTTATTATTTTATAATTAAAATTTCTAATTAAAAAATATACGGTGATGGAAAGAGAACTGACTCTGGGTGACAAACACACAATGTGATATATAGATGATGTATTACAGAATTGTACACCTGAAATCTTTGTAACTTTACTAACAATTGTCACCCCAATAAACTTTAATTTAAAAAAAATTTAATTAAAAAAATAATAATCTGGGCCAGCCGAGTGGTGCGTTGATTAAGAGTTGGCTTGGGACGCCAGGTCTGAGCAGCAGGGCCCCGGTTCGGATCCCACATGAGGGCCAGTGGCACTACGCCCTCTACAGCTAAGATGATGAACAATAGCTTGACCTGGAGCTGGCCTGCCATGAGTCGCCAGCGGTGGCGTAGGCTGCAGTGGAGCTGCAGTGGGCTACCATAACCTACCGTGAGCGGCCGGCAGCCGGCGTGAGCTGCCAAGAGCCTCCATGAGCGGACGTCCGGTGGCCAGCGACCAATCTGCCTCACCCGGAAAGAGTGCAATGATAATACCAACATGGGCCAGTGAAGCGACATCCTCCACAACTAGACTGAAGAACAAAAGGACAGCAAGTTGTCTGTTCCCCTTCCCTGATTCCCCAATAAAATCTTTAAAAAAAAAAAACAATAATAATAATAATAATCACCATCCACAACTGTTTTTGCAGAAAGAGGGGATTAACTGGGGGAAAACAAAGAAAATAAAAAAATAGGAGACCTACATGGAAGAAGGAGACCTAAATGGAAGTAGGACATGACTCTTTTTCTTTAAAACAATTTAAGTCAAAAAAATTTGGAGTCAATATAAACCTGGCCTCACGGTCTGACTCTGACACTACTTCCTACAGTTGCAAATCTGAAATAATGACCACACCCATATACCGGGATTAAATGAGACTTTGCATAATAAGCACCTAATAAACTTTTAAAATTAAATTTTGTTTTCTTTTAATACTGCTAAGATGGACTTCTCATTAAGAAATATCCTTCCCACAGATTTCTTAAGCAAGTTATCGCTGTTTAATTTACATTTTTAAATCTACAAGGTACACACTAAGCCCTTAATAAATGTTTGCCATTCCTATTGTTTCCAGTGTTAATATTACTTCTACTGCAAATGTTTGACTTCGTATTTTGAGATAAAGCAGCCTCAAAGGTATCACTGTATTTATCACTGCACTTTATAACTAAAAGTTCTGACAATATCTATTAACTGTTCAAATGTTCCTCTAACCTTTAATGGAAATTTCAATATTTTAAGGCTTAGAAATTTCTATATTCAAACGCCACACCCTCTACCCCCAATGACCACAGCATCTCACTTGAATAATTTTATTCTGACAGCCCTCAACTGTACATTTTCTTTTATTTTTAAGTTTTTTTATGTTTAAAATGTAAACCAGTGGGAATGTAAATTGGTACAACTTTCCTAGAGGGCAATTTGTCAGTGTATATCAAAAGCCTTTTAAAACAAGTCATATATTTTTACCAAGCATTCCAATTTTAAGAATTTATTCTATTTGTCTTTAATGATTTATCTCTAAGGATTTTCATTGCAGAAATATAGATAATGTTTTAAAAACTGGTAACAAATTAAAGGTCTAAAAATAATAAATTGGATAGTTATGACATAGTCATGACATAAAATAATGTACACCCATTAAAAGGTATCTTGTAAAAATATTTATTTTTAATAACGCTTACCACATACTGACAAGTGAAAAAGGCAGTTATAAAACAGTATTATTGTGGGCCGGCAGAGTGGCGCGTTTGTTAAGAGCTGGCTTGGGACGCCAGAGGGCCCTGTTTCAGATTCCACATATGAGGGCCAGTGACACTGCCCTCCACAGCTAAGATGCTGAACAACAGCTCAACCTGGAGCTGGGCTGCTGTGAGTCGCCGGCTACGGGGTAGGCTGCAGCCCCTGCTGCAGTGGGTAGCTATGGGCTACCGTGTGTAGCCAGCAGCCAGCGTGAGCGGCCAGCAGCCGCAGTGAGCAGCCGTCCAGAAGCCGGCAGCTGATCTGCCTCGCCCGGGAAGAGCGCAATGATGGTGCCAACTTGGGCCAGTGAAGCAACGTCCTCCACAACTAGACTGAAGAACAAAACGACAGCAACTTGTCTGTTCCCTGTTCCCCAATTTCCCAGCGCTGTTCCCATCCCCAACTCCCCAATAAAAATATTTTTAAAAAAACACAAAAAACAGTATTATTGTATGATCCTAACATTAATTTTAAAATATCTATGTTAAATAGTCACAAAGACGCCAAGATGCTAATAGTGATATATCTAATACAGGCATATGGGTTATTTTAATTTCTTCCTTGACCTTTTTTTAATTTCCAAATTTTTTATAATACACATTTGTGACTTTTGAAATTATTAAAAATTTTTTCTTTAAAAAAAAAAGGCTTTCAAACTCTTTCAGGTAGTCAAGAGGTATGTGCTGGGTAAAACAATGTAAAACAATTTTAACATATGAGTTCCACTTCGTTCTGCCATTACCTGACTCTGGGACCTCACTTAGTTTCTCTGGACCTCAAATTTCATAACTTTTTTTTTTTTTTTTCAGAAAAGGAAGACTGGGGAGGCTTGAGATGGGAGTATAAACTGGTATAGCCGTTTTTATAGAGGAAATGCTAAATATCCATGAAATTTTGAATGCACATACTCTTTGACCTAACTATTCCAAAACTAAAAATTATCTTCCAGATAAATTTGCACAAATACGAAAACCTGTGCATATTAACATCCCCTGCAGCACTGTCATAGCAACAAACTGGAAACAAGACAAATGCCTATCAAATAGCGGAGTAGAACAAAGGAAATGAGACATCCAAGATGTATTACATGGAATAAGCTAATGTGTAGAATATTGTTGTTTATCTTTAAAAAATTAAACATTTCATTTTTAATTTTATCACACACACACACACACACACACACACACACACACACACACACACACACTTCTGGAAGGATGCATGAGAAACCTCTATCAGTAGTGACCTCTAGAGAATAGGAACCCGGAGTGGGAAGAACCTAGAGCTTTCGCCTTTGATCTTACACTTTTCCATTCCAATTTGGTATTTTTTTAACCATGAAAACATTAGTTTTATAATTTAAAACTGACAGAGAGTACTGTGGAACTACATGATTTCTAAGATTCCTTCCAGCTCTAAAACTCTAAGTCCCTAAGGTAAATTATCATCAACATGGCTGATTTGATCATGCAAAATATTAAATTTATTTACCACAATATAAAATTTAAGAAATCTCTTATTTGACATTCAATTCCCTTTCTGCTCTGCTAGAGTCCAAAATTGATAGAGGACAACCGTATAATATTTTTTAATTGACCTGTTTTTCTAAAGAAGGCACTAGGGAGATGTTGGGTTTTGATTAACAGAAAATGTCAACTACAAAACAACAGGTGAATTTCATTTATAACAAGTTTAAACTTTCTGATTGCATGTAACAGTGTCATGCACCCGGAGATTTTATTAGCAAATGCAGGTACATATTTTATAAGTCCAAAGTCAATACTCAACAGGGTAATGTGGTGTGAGTTGGGGCAAGGGCTAGGAATAAGATCATAAACAATCCAAAATTACAGTTAAAACAAAGATATAGTGTAAACTGTAGTTACTATTGCATTTAATATCTAGAAACATGTATTAGTCTATGGCCAAAAATAACACAAGTTTCATAGTTTGGAAACATTAAACATCATATAAACTGTTTGATAAAAAAACTACCTAAAGGGTAACATGAGAAAATAATTATGGTTGTTTAGTGTCTTAGTTGAAATCTTGATATTCTTTTGAAACATTAAAAAAGGACCAAGGACTTCTACTACTATGTAGATGTACATCTACCTCTACATTCTATAGTTGATCCTTGAACAACAGATCCTTGAACTGTGTGGGTCCACTTATAGGCAGATTTTTTTCAATAAATACGTACAATATTGTCAATGTATTTCCTCTTCCTTATGATTTTCTTAATAACATTTTATTTTCTCTAGCTCATTTTATTGCAAGAATACAGTATACAATACATGTAACATATAAAATGTGTTAATCAACTATGTTATTGGTAAGGCTTCCAGTCAACAGTAGGCTATTGGTAGTTAAGTTTCGGGGGAATCAAGGGTATGGATGGATTTTTGACTGCTCAGGGGATCAGTGCCCCAACCTCCATGTTGTTCAAAAGTCAACTGTACCGTGATGTACAATTTGAAGCAGACTAACCCTCCTACCAAAATAACTAGAAAAGCTGGATAAGATACCTGAGATTTTATTTAAAGGCATCAGATAGCTACCCAGGCAACCAGGAGTTTGAGGAGACATGATTCCCGAGAGAAGGGAAAATTAGAGAAGTGAGCCCTGCATTCTCTGTTGCTTTTCCCCTCCAAGGGCTCGCTGATTCTTATGCCACACAGAATGAATATGCTTAGAAGATGGTGCAAGGCTGATCAGCTAAGCAAAGCTCAGGAGCCTCACAGTGCTAGAAAGATAAAAGTGGAGTTCAGGTCCCACCAAGGAGGCGGCCTGGTAAACCTAGGCTATCTGTTTTATTTTCTGGATGCTCAATCTTGGTTAAGAAGGTCTCCCCAGCCCCTAGCATGTAACCACAGTCTCTTTATTTTCTGCTAAGCTGAATTTATTTTCTATATGGTGTTAACATAGGAGTCAACTTTATTTTCCTTGATATGGATAACCAGTCAGCATCACTTATGAAATAAATACCCTTTCCCCTCTAAATTGAAACATCACTTTTGTCATGTATTATATTGAAGTCTATTCCTGAATTCTCTCTTGTTGCACTGATCTGTTTGTATATTCAAACATGTAGTGCACATTTGTTATTCTTTTTGACTATGCAGCATCTAAATTCCCTTCCTATTGAGAAAATCCCCACCTTACGATGCTATCCCTACCTTATGAGTCCATCCCTCGCAAAAGAAACTGAAAATGTCAGCCTTTCTCAGCTTCCCTTAAAGCTAGGATGTGGCAGCAGTCAGCTTCTAAAATGGGTCCCAGTAATCCGTGACTCCTGGTATTCACACCCGTGTCATCCCCTCTCATTGAGTAGGGTCGCTGCAGAAATGATGGTGTGTAATTTCCAAGGTTAGTCATGAGCTAGTTACTGTGGCTCCTGCTGTGTTTTCTTACTTGGATCACCACTCACTCTGGGGAAAGCCAGCTGCCATACCGTAAGCACACTCAAGTAGCCCTTTGGAAAGATCCACATGACGAGAAACTGAGACCTCCTGCCAACAGCTGTGTGAGTGAGCCATCGTGTAAGCACATCCTCCAGCCCAGTCAAGCCTTAGATGACTACAGCCCCTGAGAGACCCTGAACCAGGACCATTCAGCTAAGCGCTGACCTACACATACTGTGTGAGATGAGAAATGTTTGGTGTTTAACCTGCATAGTTTTGGGGTAATTTGTTACACAGCAATAGATAATAGATATTACATAGGGTAGGGCACCTGACCCAAGTTCTCCACTTATTTTATATTCATCGATAAGATTTTCCAGTTTTCTTCACATAGGGTCTATGTCTTTCTTGTCAAGTTTATTCCTAAGTATTTTATGGGTTTTGTCTCTAATATAAATGAAACATTAAAAATTTCCACTTCGGGCCAGCTGAGTGGCTCAGTTGGTTAAGAGCTCACTCAAAGGTTTGAGCTCTGAGCAACAGCGGTTCGAGTACGGCCCGAGCTGAGCTGCCGCTGAGCTGCCAACAGGTGGCAAGATGGCTCAGCTAAAAAAAAATAAATTAAAAAAAAAATTCCACTTCTTATGTGTTTTTGCAAGATTAGAGCAAGTCTACTGATGTTTATATATTTATCTTATAGTCAATAATTTACCAGATTCTCATATTTATTCTGTGTGTGTGTGTGCGTGTGTGTGTGTGTGTCTGCCCAAACTAGAGTCGCTCGGGTTTCTGGGATATACAGTCATTTTACCAGTAAAAAGGAATTTCAAAATAAAAGACTTCAACTTTTCTAAAATTAATGCCAATTACTTCATTTTCTTGTCATGCTGTCATACTCTCTTAAACAGTGAGGGACAATACTGAGAATAGCAGGTATCTCTGTTTCCTGATTACCTACTAAAACAGGTTTTAGTGTTTTGTTGTTCAGAATGAGCTACTTTTAGTTTGGTGGGTTCTTTCTTTCTTTCTTTCTTTTTTTTTTGGTTGAGGTGTAATTTACATATCAGAACATTCACTTTTTTAAATGTACAGTTTGATGAGTTTTAACCACCTCCAAAATCAAGATCAAGAGCATTTTCATCACCCAGAAAAAGTTCCCTCATACTGTTTTGCAGTCAGGCTTTCATATCTTTGCTTCAACTTAAATAAGATACATGTGGGGAGCATCTGAGATCTTACTCTCCAGCACATGTCTTCAGTTTGGCTCAAATAAACTGTTATAAAAAAAATTAAAAATTAAATAAATAAGATACATGTGCTTATGATGCAATTCCACTGTTAATATTTGTTCAAGCTCTGTATGAATAGAGACCATATCTATATTGTCTACCCCTACACTGCCAGCACCTTGTATAATACCTGGCTTATATCAGGTCTTCAACACTTAACTGAGTTCATAAATGAATGAATAAGGGAACCAATCAACCAACCAACAAATTCACCTTGGTGCTCAGCCCCATTCCATAAGGCTCCCTGATGCCATCTGCTTTCCTGCCTTTATCTCCCAGGTCTGCATTCTCCGGGACTCTTCACTGCTGGACAACACCTGTCTACCAGGTGAGCAATCCATTGCCCCGAATGGCATCCCTTTGCCTATCTGTTCTTTTTAATTCCAAGAAGAAGCCTAACAACAACAAAAACAACAAAGGTAGCTGTTTCCAATAATGTCCATGGACAGATAGTGTCAAAAGGGACAAACTAAAATGAGGAAGCAAAGGGAATCAGATGCAAAAGTAGGGAGCTTAATATCAATCTGCAGCGTGAGTTCTGAAGAAGCTAGACCAAGACGGAAACTGACGATAGATAATGGGTCAAAAGTCAGAAGAAGTGGAGACCACGGGGGAGAAACAGCAAGGTTGGGAACTGGGTGAGCTGCCCATTCTTTTTACAGGACACACAGCCAGGGATCCTTTCTTAAAGGGGCAGAGCTGAGCCAGACAACAGCCAGCCATCTTCTTCTGCTAGTCTACTGTCTTGTGTTCTGCCTGCTGCATACATTCCCACCATCACCTGAAGAAAAGTATACTCACAAACAGTGGATCTATTTTGGAGGGCACGTCTCATTCTCAGTTCCCTCCAGGTGCAGCGCCAACTGCCCACCACTAACCAGTTAAGATGGAATTTGCAGTTTCAGAACTGGTTGCTGACTTGTTCAGGGCTACAGACAAAAGGTGAAAAAGTTGAGCTATGAAATGCAGAAAAGTGAAGAAACTTTTTTCTAAAAACAAAAAATAAGAGTGAAAACACAAAAATGCAATTCTTTGGGATTTCTGAATGTAATTAACACCCTAGCATACTCTAAAAAAAAAAAATGTGCAAGCACAGAAGCATAAAAAAAGCTGCGTAAACTACCCTTTGCTTACTAATAACAAATGTAGGTAATTTGGGCAGATGTAAATAAGGCTCTACCACAATGGGTAAACTCCAACCACAAAAATAAGATTGGTAAACCTAAATAGGGGAAGTTATAAAAGATTATGATAAGCTATCACTGAAAAGCTTGTCTTCAGGAATTCGGATGATTATATGAAAACAAATTCAAAGTTTAATTTTCCTGGAGGAAGCAATAAGGAAGAGGGAGTGTTTTTGTTGGAAACAGGGTGCGAGTCAGGGTGAGGGATACATGAAGACTAGGTTAAAAAGACATAAAAAATGTCCATAGGCACAAGCCTAGTCTGAGGGACTTCCCTCATAGGAAAGACACCTGGTGCTTTATGAGTCTTTCTGATCGCTGACTGGGTATTTCTATGAAGTTACAAAGCACTCCCTCTTTCATTTGCAGCTCGACAGGTTTTGCTTTCAAATACCTGCAGGTGTATCCTCCTGCACTCGTTAATAAACTCAAAGTTTTTTCCTTTTCTGTGCTAGACCGAACTTGACGACCATGCTCTCCACCTAACTTACAGCAGGGACTTGAGGAACGCCGGGTCACCGCCTTTGAACTTTATGAGGAAGTCGAGGGCATCAAAGTAGCTTGCAATTTCCCTCAAGGAAAAAAAAAAAAAAAACCAATACCAAAACCCTCACTACCCTCTTCTGTAATCAGGAAGGCCTCGGGATTCCCGCAGCGGAATGCGCAGAGGGACCGAAGGGAAGGGTTAGGTTGCCCAAGTGACTCACGAGAAGCCTGATTTGGAAACGCGTGTTTCCAAGCCTGAGGAGGAACCCAGACTCAGAGAGACCGACCCCCCCATAACACAGGGCTGCCTTAGCCAAGGCATGGCGGCTTTTGGGGCCCGCTTCAAAGGCTGTGCACACTTCAGAGTGCTGGAATAGGTACAAAACGCTACTGCGACCAGAACGAAACGTCAATTCTAAAACACGCAGCGCAGAGTTCACGCAAAGGATTGCTGGGGAAACTTGGAAAAAAGGGTCAAACTATGTAACTGGTCAAAGACTACAATTCCCAGCATTCAATACATTGTACTCCCAAGTATGTTGCATGCCGGGAATTGAAGTTACACACCACCCCATCCCCATCTAAAAGCGCTCCGGAGATTTTCAAATACCTCTCACATATTTCTCTTTTCCTAGAAGTACTGCCAAATATAAAGCGGAGTCCTTTATATTCCGCACTTAAATCCTCCCAACGTGACTCCACGTGTAGCCAGGGTAAAGATGAAGAACGCGTTGCCATAGTTACCGTTCCCCCTGGTCACGGAATACATGCTCTCTAGGATCCGGAAGTGGTTTCACTGCGACCTCTCCGAAAAGAGGGCTGTGTTCTGGGCTGACGTTAATTGGACGGTTTCCCAAAGAGACCAAAGCTTCCCAGGCAAAGGGGCGGTCCCGCGTGACAGGGGCCCGCGGAGCCCTTTGATTGGAGAAAAGAAGCTACGATGACCAATCGGAAGGAGCCACGCTTCGGGCATCGGGCACCGCACCTGGACAGCTCCTATTGGTGGAATGCTGTCCCCCCCACGAGTCCCCATTGGTTACAGAAGGTGCGTGGTGCGGCACGATTGGTGAGTTCGTGTTTCCCGTCCCCTGCCCTCGAGATGTGGGGGTGAAAAGCGGCGCGACCTGCTAGGGGGCAGTGGGCGGACCGCGCGGCTTGAGGTCTAAGGATCTGAACCCAGGGGTGGCAGGGCGGAGGCAGCTCCTGCGATCAAAAGGGATTTTGAGAGCCTCACCAGCCGCGCGCCATGAGGGCCCTGTGGGTGCTGGGCCTCTGCTGCGTACTGCTGACCTTCGGTGAGTGATCTCGGAAGAGCGGGCTCCCCGGATGCCCCCCCCCCGCCTTCAAGCGCGGCCTCTTCTCGAAGGTTCTGGGGGCGTTGAGCCTGGGTGGGGGATAACGGCCTGCGCTGGGCGGAGGGGTCCATCGCCTTTCCTCGAAAGTGGCTCAGGGGCTTTCGTTTACTCTACTCTGGAAAGATAAAAGAACGGAATTATTTAAATCCCCTGCAGACCTGCTAGTATCTGCATCGGGAGGTCTCAGCTGCCCGAATGTGGGGCCTCTCTCGAGCTCTCGCTACCCCAAGAGTACTGTAGGTGCCCCGTCCGAAGGACTTACGCAGACGCCTCAACCTTTTGCCATCTGAGCTTGAGGACCCCCCCGGCCCCCCACGTCTTCCGACCCTTAGCGAACGCGCGTTTCCTTTCATAGGCTAATGTTGGTCTTGGGAGCGTGGGGCGCCTGGGTTACGGGAAAGGCAGTGTTAGCGTGTTGGATTCACTTTTGCGCCAGCTCCATAACATCATAAAAATCTCTTAATATGTCTTCCCCTTCTCCGTCCCCTGGACCCAATTTCAGTTCCCCTCGCCAAAGGTTGCACAAATCCTATTTGTATTCTGACCTGTGATATTGAAGGCCTAAGTTTTGACATGGTTAGTTTGGAGGCCTTGTCTTGGCCTGCGCGCAACACGTGTGAACGTAGAAGAGGCCTGATATCAGTTGCTAAATGTTATTTGTAAAGGATCCGAGGGTGGCACTTTAGAAGCGATGGCTGCCTCGGTATTTTAGAATCTACTGGGGAACCTTAGTATCTGGGCTTAAATAAGAACTACGCAGACTTGGGTTTATAACTGGTATTTAAACCAGTGGATCCATTCTCCCATCCCCACCTTCCATTTTTGCCAGCTGAATTTTGCTGCCCCTATCCTTGCCCTGTTTGAGTCTATTTCTTCTGAGAAGTACACGAAGCAACAATGATGTTTTTCGGTGTTAACTCTTCATTCAGGGTCGGTGCGAGCTGATGATGAAGTGGATGTGGATGGTACAGTGGAAGAGGATCTGGGTAAAAGTAGAGAAGGCTCAAGGACAGATGATGAAGTAGTACAGAGGTTTGTGTTCATTTGAAACTATACAGATAAGCTCTTGTGAACACTGTGGAATAGAGTGGCTTCATTTGTATCTCCAAAGGCCCTGATGAAATGTAACACCCCGAGTTTATAACCTTAAAAATGGTCATTCAAAATGTAGCAAGCATGTGCACACATAATAAGCATCTCCTAACTTGCCCCTAAGAATGGTCAACTTGATTGAATTCCTTTGAAAACTATTTTGATAACTGGATTGCAGAACACTAGCACTATCACCTTCCTAAAACCTTAGAAAAGACTTTCAGTTGGCTTCGTACTCAGTAAGTGTGTACACTTAGTAATTTAAAAAAGGAGGATTTCTGTTAGTTGAGCAATGTTTTAAAATTTGGCCTCTTAGGACTTAACAGACTGTTTTGTAGACCCTTTGAGGCCAAAGCTTCCAGTCAAAGGGGCAGTTCATGTATGGGGGAACATAAATGAGAATTCCTTTGCTTTTTAGTAGAGGAAAGTTGGGTTTATTTTTCTGACAATTTTAGGAACCAAGTAATTCCATCTTGGTGTCCTACTACTGTGGTAAAATAATAATGAGCTGGTAGATGAGTAATATTTTATAAAGGTCTCCATTTTACCCTTTTAAACTCTAAAGACAATCTTAAGAGATCCCTGTGCTCTCATCACAGATCATATATATTTGGAGGAAACTAAGCAATGCAGTATTTGTTTATCAAATTTATTTCCTTAGAGAGGAAGAGGCTATTCAATTGGATGGACTAAATGCATCCCAAATAAGAGAACTCAGAGAGAAATCAGAAAAGTTTGCCTTCCAAGCTGAAGTAAACAGAATGATGAAACTTATCATCAATTCATTGTATAAAAATAAAGAGGTAAGCAAATAATATTTTATCTATGGTAGCATGCTTATTTACTTTCATAGTAAATGTACTTATGTGGTAGTTCCAAGTAAGTAGTTAGCCAGGTTTAAATACCCAGTACTACATGTACAAGAATTGCTATTAGATATCGTGTGTGTGTGTGTGTGTGTGTGTGTGTGTGTGTGTGTGTGTGTG
This sequence comes from Hipposideros armiger, assembly GCF_001890085.2. Lineage (NCBI taxonomy): Eukaryota > Metazoa > Chordata > Mammalia > Chiroptera > Hipposideridae > Hipposideros > Hipposideros armiger. The sequence goes on along the minus strand of NW_017731518.1, from coordinate 968,855 downwards.
TGTGTGTTGGGGTGAGTCAGGGATTTTTGGACATTTTCCCTTTCCCCTCCAAATGTGTTGATGGCCTGCCAAATACTGTGAGGTTAAGGGCCATTGCAGGAGGAAGCCTCATGTATTGCATACCTAGAGATCACTGTTAGGAGAATAAATAGAGTGAAACTACCTTTGCCAGTTCAGGTATCCCTTAGAGTTGCTGCAGTCCTCTGTAAGGAGCTGTACCTCCTTTTACCAAGAGAGTAAAGCCACCTCCGCACTATAAGCAGTCATTTGTTAACGAGTGCGGTTTCAGAGTACAGAGGAGAAATGAGTTTGATATTAAATGTAATGTCTTGTGTACCTTGAAGCTAACCTAAGTGTGTATTAAATCTGGCTTCCATTTAGATTTTCCTGAGAGAACTGATTTCAAATGCTTCTGACGCTTTAGATAAGATAAGGCTAATATCACTGACTGATGAAAATGCTCTCTCTGGCAATGAGGAACTAACGGTCAAAATTAAGGTAAGCTTAAATCAGTTTTCTTTATTTATAATAAAAAGAATCCTTGGAGTAGAGAAGCTGTATTAGTCAAGGTAGACTAGGTTATGCTGCAGTAACAAATAACCTCCAAGTCTCAGGGGCTTACATCAGGGGTCAGCAAAATATCACCTGTGGGCCAAATCCAATCTGCTGCCTGTTTCTGTAAATAAAGTTGTATTGGAACACTTCATGCCTGCTTGTGTATTATCTAGAACTGCTTTTGTGCTACAAGGCAGAGTTCAGTAGTTGTGACAGAGACCATATCGCCCACAAAGTCTAAAATATTTACTCTCTGGCCCTTTTATAAAACAAGTTTGCCACCCCTGGTTTAAATCATCCGTCAGGCTGTCAGTGGCCTTTGCTTTGTATCATCCTCACTCCAGGACACAGGCTGACGGAGCAGCCACCATCTGGAGTGTATGTAGCTGGTTGCCATGGTGTAGAGAGAGCTTGGAGGGTCTTACATCAATTAAAGGCTCCACCCTGAAAGCCACCCTCCTCCCACTTGTAACTCATTGGCCAGAACTAGTCGTATGGCCTTACCCCAACCATAAATGGAGGAAGTCTATTCCTGTTATAATTCTAGATGGCGGAAAGCCAGGAATGTTCAGTGAAGAACACTGACCACCACAGGTCCCAAACACAGAAGAGAGTCAAGTTTTGAATTCTTTTGTTTTCTATTAAAGAAATAGACAAAACATAAAATTTTATTTTTCTTGAATATTTTCTTCAAAAATAACTTACTTTGTTTAGCCTATCTCTGTCCTTTGACATTTAGACCAGTCTCTGCTGTCTTTTACATTGATTCTTTCTCACATAAACTGAACTTAAAATTATTCTCTATAAAGGAAGTTGCTTCTACTTAAGATGTGCACTTTCTTAAAAGGCCATAACATACGATATGGAGGAAAATATCTCAATTTAGTTTTCTGTATTAGAATTGCGGTAGCCCAATGCTGGTAGTTTCTCAATATATATAGCTCAGTATTTACTTGTCATACTGTGAGTATAAGCAAATGTAACAATCTTGTTTTTGTCTTGCTTTTAAGTGTGACAAGGAGAAGAATCTGCTACATGTCACAGACACTGGCATAGGAATGACCCGGGAAGAGTTGGTTAAAAACCTTGGTACCATTGCCAAATCTGGGACAAGCGAGTTTTTAAACAAAATGACTGAGGCACAGGAAGAGGGACAGTCAACTTCTGAATTGATTGGCCAGTTCGGTGTCGGTTTCTATTCTGCCTTCCTTGTAGCAGATAAGGTGATTGTCACGTCAAAACACAACAACGATACCCAGCACATCTGGGAGTCGGACTCCAATGAATTTTCTGTAATTGCTGACCCACGAGGAGACACCCTAGGACGGGGAACAACAATTACGTGAGTGTTACTAATTCCTAATAAGAATTAATAGTCAGATCTTGATTCTCCAGTTTGGGCTCTCTGAGCAAACAGCTAGCTTATTCTGGGCCTTAATTTCCTTGCCTATAAAATGAGGAAATTGAACCGTGCTCATCACTTGAGGAAATGTTTTGAGGACCTACTAAGGGCCAGACACAGGAGCTGTGATGGCTGCTGTACGTGGCAAATGTAAAGTAGGGGTTGGCTCTTCAGGGGAGAAGGCAGACTGGAGGCCTCACAAGATAAGTGTCTTGGTCCAAATTTTCCAGGGAAGCGAGACTTAGAAAAGTAGTGTCAGTCTGTGCAGCATCATTGGTAAAGGCGTGGCAGAACACTGTGCTCATGGGATTCCAGTTTTCTGAAGGGTGTGGAGGATGGCAGAACTGGATGAGAGGAGACTGGGTGACCACTGGAAATGTTCAAGATCTGGGGTAGCAACTGGGGTTGTGATGGGTTGGAGAGAACAGGTAGAGAGAAAGGGCTTGAACAAAGTACATGGAAGTTATGCAGGTTCTTTGGAAGAAACTGTCTCATTTGAGAATAATTGGATTGAATTGGAATTGGAATTCACCTAAAGCCAGTAACTATTGTTTGTGCAGATGAGACAAATCTTACACCCAGTATCGCTGGTGCTTATAGTAACATGGAATGAAGTCCACAGGGCAGCGCTCTGCCTTTTTTCCCAGGGGCCAGTTGACTTGTCCAGTCCTGCCGAGTGAAAAGGGGCCTGAAGTCTGCATTTGTTTTCTCAGTTCAGTTTTAAATTTTCTTAGTATTGAGAATCCTTACATACCCAAGTAGGTAAGAAGCATATATCATTTTGACCAATTATCTTCATCCCAAAAGGTAACATTTCCTGTCTTCGTCGGCACAGATGTTCCTTAATGAAGGCTGATTAGATGACTGCATGTTAGTACTTCTAATTTATTCTTCCCAATTTACCTTTCCTTGCCTCTGTTAACAGCCACGTCTCTCGGTCTCATTAGGAGGCATCACTGTTATACCCCAGTGCCCTCTCTCATTAGCTGTTAAGGGTATATGGAGGTAAATCACATCTCTTAACTAGAAAGAGATAGAAAGGGATGTCCCAGGAGGAGCTGATGTCTTTAGGGTACTAAGAGACGGGAGAGATTATGTAGATATAAGCTTTGTGAAAGCAAACGTTTTGTTGACTGCTCTGTTCCCAGAGCCTACCACTTGACTGGCACATACTTCTATGAATGAATAAGGTATCAGGACAGTTTCATGCAGGCAGCACGGATGGTTGATCAGTAAATAAAACTTGACAACAGGTTGTGCTTTTCCTGGGGAAAGGTGCCTTTTTTCTTCAAATTTTCCTACCCCACCATTCACTCAATAGAGACTCATTTGAGTGCCTGTTACCTGCTAGGGTTTAGGGTGACAGTGGAGAAGAAGACAGATGTGGTCCCTGCTTCAACGTGGCTCATTCTAGTAAGGAAGAAAAACATGGAGTCATTTCAGAGTGGAAATGCCTGAAGGGAAGCTAAGGGATTCCTCCCTTACCAGAAGGCAGAAGGCCTTTCTGAAATAGTGGGAAGTTAGGCTCAGATACTCCGGGCAGCAAGCACAGCGTGTTGCAAGCTTCAGAGACAAGAGGCTTATGTGAGGGACTGAAGGTCTAGAGTGGCCGAAAGCAATGGAGAGTGAAGGCAAGGGTGTAACAAGCTCAAGATCCTGTCCCAGGTACATGACTTTGTCTTACATGTGACCAATAAAATAGAAGCCATCAGACAAGTCAGTTTCCTACCTGCTCCTGTCCGTCACCCCTAAGGTAGCTGCCGCTGTACTCTTCTGGGAGATTTTGTGAGGATTAAATATCATGCAGTCCACATCCAGTAAATGCGAACTGATACAGTTGCTTCTGTCCTTCTTACACGTTTTCCCCCAAAGCTAGTCTCCCTTTGTGATCTGTTGTCTCTTTCATCTTACCTTCTCAAAGACTAAGCATAAATTAATTCCTACCTCATCTTTTTAAGTGGGCCTTTCCCACACACCTCCCTCTCGCCCATCAAAGTGGAAGCATGTTGTTTCTAGTCTCGGAGGGCAGGCAGGCAGGGCCACGCTCCCTTCCGGCAGGCGCACACTGCTTGTCTCCCCTCACCGTTGAGCTTACAGCACACTTGCCTTCGCTGCTCCTTCCTCTTCCGTTCATGCCTCAGCCCATTTTACATCAACTTGACCACCTTTCCATTGAAATAATGGAACCAGTAATCCTTGTTCCTAAAGCCACTGCATTCAGGGTTCATTATTCTTCAACTGACATTGTTCCCAGTGATGATTCTTTTTTTCTTAGTTTTCTACAGAATTGGCTTTCTGCTACACGGTCCTTAAAACAATTCACTCAGTACCTAGCTTCCATGACCCTGCATATCTTTTTTATGTTCTTTGCCCATTTCTTAAATATTGATATTCTTTAAAATTTAACTTTCAGCCCTTTTCTCATTATCCTTTTGCTCCTTATTTAGTCTCACGACTGTCATGGATTCAGGTTCCAGCTTTTTCTCAGGGTTCTCAAATTTATATTCTTAGCCTAGATGAGAAGTCAGCAAGCTTTTTCTTAAAGGGACAGCTAGTAAATATTTTAAGCTTGTGGACTGTAGGATCGGTCGCATGTCACAACTCGACTGTTCCAACTTGAAAGCAACCATAGACAACAGATGATAAGGTTGTGTCTTGATAAAGTTTCTTATGTGCGCCAGCCATAGTTTGCCGACTCCTGATCTAGACCTCACTACTGAGTTCTGTGCTCATATATCTAATTTAAATATCAGTAACTAGGTGTCGAACCTTCAGCTTCAGCTTGCATCCGGTATTGAACTCCTTCCCCAGCCCAGCATCACTGAGATTACGCAGCTCTAAGACCAGAGACTTAGTCCCCACATTAGGCTGTCATGTACCGTCTACTTGTTGGCAGATGCTACTAAACTATTAACTTTTTGAGGCAGGACGGGTACCATGGATACAACATCCTTCATTTTTACTGTGAGCACAAACATGCAGATAAGGGCTACCCGCTGTGTTTGAGAGTATGTTGTAATTTGTTATTTGGGGTGGTGGAGAGAGAGTTTGCAGAAGTGGCAGGAAGGAAAAACAGGAAGCAATGCTACAGTTTTCAGTACTGGAGTCCGCTAAACCAGTGCTGTCCAGTAGAACTCTGGTGGAAATGTTCTGTGTCTGCACTGTCTTACATGGCAGCCACCAGCCACACGTGACTATTGAGTATGCAACTAAAGAACTAATTTTAAATTCTATTCAAATAATTATATGTGACTGGCTACTGTTTTCGATGGTGCAGATATAAACAATAGTTCAGATTAATTTTCTAGCTTTTTCAAGAAATGTGTTTTTAGGGGTTTCCTATCTACACTAATCATTTGATTTCTAGATTAACTATCAGAGTGCATATAATTACACTTTTTTCCAGAATGTTTCAATGTTTTCATACCTTGAGCTTTCTTAGGATTTCAGTTCTTCAAATGAAAAAACCCAACATATTTATAAGGTTGGGAACATTTTCATTTTCTACCTAGAACTAAGGATGTACTCCATTTGAGGGAATGTAAAGAAGATTTTTTTTTTCCCCTTTAGGAATGTAAGGAAGATTTTTTTTCCCTTTACTAGACGCATATTTGGTATATTTAGTTCACAAACCTTTATTGATGATGAGGGCCCTTAACATGAGTAACAGAGGACAGCTTGGATTACACAGAACTGCTGGCTGTTAGCATTGTTGTGAAGGTATTTAGATGAATTTATAATCAAATCTTTTAAGCCATGCATGTGCCTCTATAAATGTCTTATTTTCTTCACAGCCTTGTTTTAAAAGAAGAAGCATCTGATTACCTTGAATTGGATACAATTAAAAATCTTGTGAAAAAATACTCACAGTTCATAAACTTTCCTATTTATGTATGGAGCAGCAAGGTAAATCTATATTGTTAAAGTTTATATGTGTTACCTTAGCACATATTTAAATATTTAAAACTTAATGAAGATTAAATGTTTTTTCAGTTTCGATACTTTCAGGATTTTCTTACAGAAGACCTGTTTTTTTTTGAGCTATAATTTTATATTCTATAAATCAAATCAGAAATAGTAAAAGGATGAGATGAACAGTAACTCTGCTTTCTACTTCAACAGACTGAAACTGTTGAGGAACCCATGGAAGAAGAAGAAGCAACAAAAGAAGAAAAAGAAGAATCTGATGATGAAGCTGCAGTAGAAGAAGAAGAAGATGAAAAGAAACCCAAAACTAAAAAAGTAAGTCTTGTTCATCTCCATATTTAAAACATTGTTTAGGATATGTTAGAGAGAACATGAAAACCCAAGTACGCACAGACTGATTTGAGGCAAGCTTCAAGTTCTAAAGGTCACCTTTTTCCAAATGGTAAGTCCATCTTTTAAAAACAAGGACTTTGTGTTTTCTGCCTCCATAAAGTTGTAGATACCAAACACAGGTCATTTTTATTAAGAGTTTTCTGACTTCAGTATGTTGATCAGGATTGATGGCTTATAACATGTCTTGAATTTTAAAACCTTAAGCTTTCTGCATCTTTTGTCATGTCGGTATTAACTGTAAAATTAGCTCTCTGGTCTGCCGAGGCAGCAGAAGTAATAGTGGAGGGTTTTGAAGAATTTTTATTGGAAGATGTTGGATTTCTACAAGTCATGAAATAGGAATATATAATACTGGGAGTGCCAAAAAAAAATGTATATGCATGACTTGTATTCATCTTTTGTTATCGGTATATATTGAATATTACAATTTTAATACAGTTTTTTCCTTTCTTAAAATGTGTAAACATTTTTTTGGCACCCTCTGTATGTATATCCTTCTAACCTCAAAACAGGTATTTTCAAGAAATAACGTTTTAGCTAGTTAATCATAACAATGAAAAAAACGTTAATTGGATTTTTATAAATTATAATGATCAACTGCCTATTTTATATTAAATATCAGCCTTCAGTGTTGAGAGATTTTTTTTTTTTTTTAATTTTTGATTCAGTTGGCAAGAACCATATTAGATGAGAGGTATCCCTTTGGTGCTTCACATATTCTTTTGAAATGTCCTAAAGCTATGATTTCCACTAGTGTAACTGCTGATGAGAGCTGGGAGAAACTAATCAAATACTGTATGTAATTTCAGGTCGAAAAAACTGTCTGGGATTGGGAACTTATGAATGATATTAAACCAATATGGCAAAGACCATCAAAAGAAGTAGAAGAGGATGAATACAAAGCTTTCTACAAATCATTTTCAAAGGTAAATATTAGTTTAGAAGACTGCGATAATGAGACATTACTAAATCAAAAATGTTTTAAAATAGTTTATAAATACTTCACAATTGGTTTTATTTTTAATCCTGTGTATTTTATATTGTGCATTAAAAAAAATTGAGAAGAAATCTGTAGGCTTCATCACATTGCCAAGGGGTCTATGTTACAAAAAAGATTAAGAACTACCTACATGGGTAGATGTGTAGTTTCCACTACAGAACCCATAAAACAAAAGAATGGCTTTTAATGTAATCTTTAAAGAGCTTATTCACAACAACATCAAACAACCATTGTGAGGTCATATGCCTAGGTAGGAATAATTACTAACTCTGTTTCCTAGCCTGTTTTTCTTTTACTGATCCCTTCTTGTAACCCGTGAATTCACAACTAGCATTAAGATTGTTCCAAATTCATGCTTCCCCAAACAGCATTTTTTTTACAAAGTAGAATAGTTTAATGGACTTAGCATGACTAGGTAAAACTTAATATTGTATGATTCTGTTTATTCTTAACTCTTTATTCCATCTGTTGATTTGTTACTTAACCTTCTGGTTTTCCTTAATATTAATATCCAACCACCCTTTAAGCTTTGCCTTTAAAAACGTTCCCTTGATTCTGCCTCCACTTTCATTCCCATGAACTCTCAAGTCCTAGTGTATGTAAAGGTACTTTCATCTAGGCCAGCTGTCTTGGAAACATAATGTGAGCCACGTGATATGGTAGTTTACTTTTGGAGGGGGGTGGTTTGTACTGTGTCTTCAAAGTCTGGCTGTGTATTTTACACTTACCATCACATCTCAGTTTGGACTAGCCACATGTGGGTACAGTAATGGATACTGCAGATCTAGGGAACTTCTGTGTTTATACTTTTGTAGCTCTTTACATACCGCTCTATAGCCACAGCTGTGGTCCAAACTCCATGGGAGACATCTGTTCCTGAGTACCTTCTGTGGTTGACCAGTCCACTCATGAAGTCATGTTTATGGTTTTCTCATTTGAATGGTGGTTTTCCCATCCTGTTCTCTTCACACATGTGGAACCTGGACTCATTCATCCTTCCCGAGTTTAGGAGTAATGTTATCGACAGTCATCATCAAAATGACTATGTCTAGGCAGTTAGAATTGCAGTCTTAATTATTCCTTCCTCCTCCATAACCTCCCCGCCCCTTTTTTAGTAAGGGCATCTATTTGGTTCATTAAATGCTAAACTGAACTGTACCGTAGTCTTGGCTCTGCCTTTGTTCTGTGCCATTTGAATAACTAAGTACCAACTTCCCATAGGAAAGTGATGACCCCATGGCTTATATCCACTTTACTGCTGAAGGAGAAGTTACTTTCAAATCCATTTTATTCGTACCCACATCTGCCCCACGTGGTCTTTTTGACGAATATGGATCCAAGAAGAGTGATTACATTAAGGTGGGTGTTTAAGTAATATAAACTGAATTTAAAATTTGAAAGTATAATTTCCAGAAAGTGACTTTTTCTTTTTTTTGGTCTCTGATTAGCTCTATGTGCGCCGAGTATTCATCACAGACGACTTCCATGATATGATGCCCAAGTACCTAAATTTTGTCAAGGGTGTTGTAAGTATCTGAAGATTGGGGGAAGCGGGGAATTGGAGTGGGGATCTGGTAGTATTTCTGGGGGGAGAGTGTGGTTTGGTTTTGGTTTTCTCTGGTGTTTTTATTGCTCACTGCACTTTCTTTTGCCATCTGAAGGTGGACTCAGATGACCTCCCCTTGAATGTTTCCCGTGAGACTCTTCAGCAGCATAAGCTGCTTAAGGTGAGTGTCTCTGGGAGAAGACTGGCTGCTTTGCTCTTTGATTGAGCCAGAGGACAGTTTCCATTAGTGGAGTCACCAAATTCTGAGACTAGTCTTTGGCTCTTCAGATGAAGAAAACTTAATTTTACTCTGGAATTCTCAAATCCTGAGAATCTGATTGTTTTTCTTCCCATTTTGTAATACAAAGTTTCAAATGTAGAAAAGTCGAACGAATTACACAGTGAACACATACATATATGTACATAAACACATGCTCACAAACACACACAACCTGGTCTAAAGGTAGAATGTAAACATTAAAGCAATCTTGTGACTGTTTCCAGGGACAACTTAGTTTCTGCTCAGTCTGAAATAGGAGTGTTCAACATTCCCTGTGCCTTGATAAATGGCAGAGACAATGCCCTGTCATTGTATCTTTTGCAACTACTCCCCCGCTACCTTACATATTGTAGGTTCTCAAAAGTTTGAGATGAATTTCTCTAATCAGTTATTCTTTAATTTTGTTTAGGTGATCAGAAAGAAGCTTGTCCGTAAAACTCTGGACATGATCAAGAAGATTGCTGATGAGAAGTACAATGACACTTTTTGGAAAGAATTTGGTACCAACATCAAGCTTGGTGTGATTGAAGACCACTCCAATCGAACACGTCTTGCTAAACTGCTTCGATTCCAGTCTTCTCATCATCCAAGTGACATTACTAGTCTAGACCAGTATGTGGAAAGAATGAAGGAGAAACAAGACAAAATCTACTTCATGGCTGGGTCCAACAGAAAAGAGGTGAGATAAAAAACTCAACTATCAAGGATCATGGTATGTAGCTGGGAATTTATAACCAACTCTTCAAGGGGGAAAAAAAGGAAAACCTAATTGTAATTATGAACTATAGTAGTTCGGAGGCCTGGTCAGTCACTGACAGGAAAGTCATTTATAGTCTCTGTACCTCTTAACTCTCCACCTGTAAAATGGGCTTGTTACTACTATATAACCATAGCTACTAAGATGAACAAGACTTGGAAACCTTTCATTCCCTTAATGTTCTAGGCCGAATCTTCTCCGTTTGTGGAGCGACTTTTGAAAAAGGGCTATGAAGTGATCTACCTCACAGAACCTGTGGACGAATACTGCATCCAGGCTCTTCCCGAGTTTGATGGGAAGAGGTTCCAGAATGTTGCCAAGGAAGGAGTGAAGTTTGATGAAAGTGAGAAAACTAAGGAGAGCCGTGAAGCAATCGAGAAAGAATTCGAGCCTCTGCTCAACTGGATGAAAGATAAAGCCCTCAAGGACAAGGTATTCTGGAAATTAGAAATGTGAAGATTTTAGCATCTGCATTTTTTTTTTTTTTTTTTTAAGCTAAGCCAAGCTCAGGCCCGGAATCGAACCGCTAGTTGCTGAGCTCGCACTCTTGAGCGGGCTCTTAACCAACTGAGCCACTCAGCCGGCCCCAGCATCTGCATTTTTTTTTTTAATTGTTTTGTCAACATCTTAAACTTTGCCAGCTGTTGGTTACTTTGTAAACATGAAAACATGTCAGGACAACATTTAATATTGTGGTTAAATGATTGGAAGGGCAAGCTTAAAATTTAGGATCTACAAAAAATTGAAAGGATAATACTGGTTATTCTATATGTAGGTACTGGACGGGTTTTTCCTTAAAACTGAAGGTTTTCTGCAGTTTAATATTGCTCTTGTAATAACTTAAATTTTTACAGGTTAAGTTTCTTATGTTGTTAAAAGTTGGTGTTTAAGTATTTCTGACTGAAAAATTCAGACTATTAAATTGACACTGTCTCCTGATAATCTGAATGAGAGGTACTTTATGACCTGCCTATATGTTTATGATCCTAAGTGATGAATCCCTAGAGTTGAAAGGCAATTACTGAATGACTTTGATATTTCTATGTCTCTAACTTCTGATTCTTGTCCTAAGATTGAAAAGGCTGTGGTCTCTCAGCGCCTGACAGAGTCGCCTTGTGCTCTTGTGGCCAGCCAATACGGATGGTCTGGCAACATGGAGAGAATCATGAAAGCTCAAGCATACCAAACGGGCAAGGACATCTCCACAAAGTAAGTGTCCTTGGGACAGTCGCTGCCAAAGTGTCAGTTCTTGTCCAGCCTCCCTTTAGAAGATAATGCCAGCTTCTGTACAAAGAACAGATATGTTTTAAGTGTCCACCACTGTCGACTATATACTAGGTAGAAAGCAAGTTTACAAAGGGATTCGTCTTACATTAGATTGATAAAGAAAAGGTCTTGGGACAGAGATGGTCCAAGATGGTCCATTAAGTGGGGGAAAAGAGGAAAGGTCTTAGACCCATGATTTATTTTATATACAAATGCAAATTTTCTTACTCTGTTACACATAAATTGTATTTTTGCATTACAGTATATGCTTCGCCTGGTATCTCTTTTACATTTTTAGATAATATTAGCAGTTATAAGTTCTAGACTGAGGTTAGTGACAATTATATTTCTCAAATGAGTTGAGTCTTTTTTTAATGACCACACCCCTCCCCTAGATAATAACGCCCCTCAAAATAAAAGGTAAAATTTGACCCATGAGTTAACAAGTATTTGAGCTTAAGGTCCAAGTACCAGAGAGGTAAGTGGGTCTTTGGTACCCTTTATTTTTAAGAAATACATAGTTCAAGCTTATTTTATTATTGCAGCAATGGCCTTAAAAACGACTTTTTTCCCTGCTTTTATTCTCTCTTCTTCCACCTGGAATAACTTCTTTCTTATTTGCTACCTAGTCGTCATACTTCTATCCTCAAGGCCTAGCTTCAAGATTCTTCTCACAAATGTATTCATTAAAATAAATACGTATATACATACACAAATTTCATAATTAACACGACTCACCAATATAATGTTAATAAAATGCTAAGATGACATTTTATATGTCTTGTCACCTAGCTTAAATTTCAGGCGAAGAACAGGTTTCTGCTTATATCCCATTACCACAGTATAGTAGTCATTTAATAAATGTCCACCTATTTCAGTCATTCATTAACTGGAAGTTAACTTCCATTCAACAAACATTTGAGCACCTATTATGTTTATATGCCGACTGTCTAAAGTAGTCATCACTGCTGTCTTCATGATATTGACTATTCAGGATGACATATCGTTGTAAACTCATAAGCCCAGCATAGATAATGGGTATACCAAATGGGGTTAATGTAGACACTCCCTGTCCTCAGCGTGCAGCTATAGGAGGGAGAACAGTCACATCCAACAGTAACATGCTAAAGATTATGAAGGTATGTTTGGAATGCATTGGCAACTGAACTCAGATAAAAGAAGCCATTTTTCTTAGAACCATATTGGTGAAGGTGCTACGGAGACTGTTATTTGAGCAGCACACACAGGCTGCCTAGGAACTCAGAACTCTGGGAGACAAAGCTGCAATTAAAGTAGTGACAATAAATTAAGTGGCGACGAACAAGACAAATCGGTTCATCCACTCAACCAAGTGTTCTAGACACTTAGGATTCACTAGTAAATACTGGGTTGTCGGAAAAGTCATGATGTATTTTTTCTGTTTTTCATTGCAAAAATGCATCATGACTTTTCCGACAATCCAATAAAATAGTTCTCTTTATTTAACTCTCGTTTAACCATGTCCATCCACCTTTAAAAGGGAAAGCATGATGTAGCACTGTTAAGTACATCTTGATTTCTCAAAGAGATGTTCATTATAATTATGAAAGTCAGTAAGAGAATAAGAGAATTGTATGGACCTTAAATTTTGGTATGTTCATTAATATTCATTTTTGTCCCCTTAAGTTACTATGCCAGCCAGAAGAAAACATTTGAAATTAATCCCAGACATCCTCTGATCAGAGACATGCTTCGACGAGTTAAGGTGAGTAATGTTACAGTCATACTCCTTCATCTTTTAATTTGAATACTTGGTACCTTTTAATCAAGTGTGATTTCTTCCATCTCAGGAAGACGAAGATGACAAAACAGTTTCAGATCTTGCCGTGGTTTTGTTTGAAACAGCAACACTGCGGTCAGGATATCTTTTACCAGACACTAAAGCGTATGGAGATAGGATAGAAAGAATGCTTCGCCTCAGTTTAAACATTGATCCTGATGCAAAGGTTTGTATCCCCAACCTTCCAACATAAGTTGTTTTGTTTTTTTTCTTTTTTAAGAATAGATTTCCCATGATTAAGTGGTAAAGCTCTGAGAAGTTGGACTGATTTCTACTTTTTTGAAATAATTTTTAAATGTTTAAGTCCCCAGTGTCATGCACTGTGCTACAAAATTCAATTCTTTTACATGCTTTCTTTTTAATCTCCCTTGGTTAGCTTGACTGCTAACTCTAAGTAGCGGATTATGAAGTTAATTATGATCCTAAAATTTAAATGAACAACGTGAAAATAGATCCATTAATGGGCATATAAATGTTGCCCTTAGGTCGAAGAAGAACCCGAAGAAGAGCCTGAAGAAACAACAGAAGACACCACAGAAGACACAGAGCAAGACGAAGATGAAGAAATGGATGTCGGAACAGATGAAGAAGAACAAGAAACAAAGGTACAGCAACTCAGGAATGGGGCTTGCATTAGTTCTGGCGAAGTTAGGACTGTGTAACATACAGAAATCAGACTTAGAGAAGTCCACCCCAGGATAGGCATCTCAAATCAAATTTGAAAGCTGGAGCAAATCACTTTTTTTTCTTTAAATAGTGTGTACTTTGATCTTCCCACTTCTTTCATTCCTTTTTTATTTTAGTCAACCATTCTTGATGTTTTTAAATAGATTTTTCCTTAGCCCACAATGTTTCTGTATATACTCTTGGTCATTTGCTTCCGCCTTACTACATAGTAACAGGCTGTTTTAAATTTTTTATTGTTGTGTTCAGGGGCCATTGCTACTTTTGGTGGATTCTAAATTATTTAAAATTTTTGCAGATTATCCAGGTGAGGTTTGAGCCTACCGCTGAAATAATGGAAATAGGCTTAGCCCAGTCAGTTTTTTCCACATGCGAGCTTTTGTGAGCTAATGGGTATTTTTCTGCTAGCTTTTAATGTCCTGATTTTTCTATTTTCACAGACATCTACAGCTGAAAAAGATGAACTGTAAATTATACTCTCACCATTTGGATCCTGTGTGGAGAGGAAATGTGAAATTTTAAGTCATTTCTTTTGGGAGAGACTTGTTTTGGATGCTCCCCCCAAACCCCTTCTCCCCTGCACTGTAAAATGTTGAGATTGTGGGTCACAGGAAGAAGGGGGTTTTTTAGTTGAATTTTTTTTAACATTCCTCATGAATGTAAATTTGTACTATTTAACTGACTATTCTTGGTGTAAAATCTTGTCATGTGTATAAAAATAAAAAAGATCCCAAATATTCAGTGTCTTGCCTTTTTAAATTTTAAAACGTATATTAAAAAATCATTTATAGAGATAAAAGGTAATCTTCCTTCCAGAAGAATTCCAAATCATCTCTGTAGATGTACTCCCTTTCTGGGGATGGAGCTAATCCTTCTTGTGGGCTGGATTTAGTGACTGTCTTCTGAAGAATGGAGTATGGAAAGGGGAAAACAGTAACTTCATGGCAGAGAAGCCTGGCAGACGCTACCTTAACCAAGTGATCAAGGTTACTATTGCCAATAATGTTGTGGACCCCCTCAGATGATGTAATGAGTGGGTACTTCACCTCTGGTATTTTTTCCAAAAACCAATAGCCTTTACCTAATGAGAAAAAACACAGACAAACCTAGAATATGCGAACAGTACTCTAAATAAACAGTTTCAAGGTCAAAATCAAGGAAAGAAATAGTCACAGACTGGAAACTAAGGAGACAGGGCAACCAAGTACAATATTGCACCCTGGATTAAAACGGGTAAAATCCAGATAAAGGCTAGGGTATTAGCATTCATGGAGATGGGAGAAGGTATACAGGAACTCGACTGTCTGCAGGCTTCCTATAAATCTGAACTTGGAATAAAATTAAAAAGCTATCATTAAAGTCTCCCACAGCTCAATAAGCACCTTATCTATAGTTATCATTTAATTTCTTTGAAATGTATTATTTATGGGAGAAACAGTTTCTCTAATTTCACTAGTCTTGTTGCCATCCAAAATGGTAGTCTCTTTTTCTGTGTTAACTGATTAGGGGGAGAGAATCTTATTCAGTTGCATATTCAAAGGTCATGTGTGTGTGAGAAAATTCTGTGGAATCTAATTTTATGTTAGGGACTTCACAACTTTCCCGATAAATCTAGGACCCCTTTCTGGGCTCCTGTTTCTATTCATTGTATGCTTGCTTTTCCTTCCCACCAAGCTATTTAGGGTTCATTTGCAAATAATCACTTTGAAATGATGTGCCACGCTACTCATAAAGTATATATCTTTAAAAATCTGCTATTACATTGTTTTGTACACCTGAAACAAACAAATCTGGGCCGGACGAGTGGCACGTTGGTTAAGTAAGAGCTGGCTTGGGATGCCAGCTCTGAGCAGCAGGACCACAGTTCGGATCCCACATGAGAGCCAGTGACACTGCCCTCTACAGCTAAGATGGTGAACAACAGCTCAACGTGGAGCTGGGCCGTGAGTCACTGGAGATGGCGTAAGTGAGCAGCCAGCAGCCGCAGTGAACGACCGGGGAGAAGCTGGCGACTGATCTGCCTCGCCTAGAAGGAGCGCAATGATGGTGCCAACTTGGGCCAGTGAAGCAACATCCTCCACAACTAGATTGTAGAACAAAATGACAGCAACTTCTCTGTTCCCATCCTCCAATTCCCCAGCATTGTTCCCATCCCCCAATTCCCCAATTAAAAAAATAAATCTGCTTTTCTCCCTTATAAGAAATACAATGGGAGTTCAGTAATACAGAAACATGCTATAATGAAGATATATGCTTCCTTTCATGACAGTGTTATATTAGCTATTGTATGTAATATTTGTTCCCAATTTTTTGGCCACAATAAGTTACCATTCTTAATAGAGATTGTTCTAGAAGTTGAAGCCATCAGATTGCATTAAACTAGTGACATCTGAACCTTAATCCTCAGAATCCTCCAATTACAAATTTTGAATTTCCATTGTTTCTAGCAGGAAGCATAAAAAGCATACTCATTCAGTTTTCAGTAAAAACAAGCAGTCATATGCACTTGACACAGTAACTGTTTAACTGAATTGCCAAACAGGTCACAACTATCTATCTTGGGACTTTCTTGCCGCCCCCCCCCCCAGCTTTATTAAGGAATAATCTAGTACTTCTCCTAATTTTTGGCTTGTATGTAGCACATTTGATTTTGCACACGGCACTGAGATGGAGTTTAGTATACTTTTGTTAAGGAGTGCCCTTAGATCAATACCTATGGAAGGAAAGGAAGTGGGATTGAGCAGGAAAAGTTGAGCTGCAATGCAGGTCTAAAGACAGCTTCTGTCAACCCCTTGGGGGGTTGTGGTGCTAAAGGGGGGAAGGGGTGGAAGGGGGGAGTTCAGAGTTGCTCACCCTCTGCTGTTCTGAAATGATTGGTTGGGCCCTTCTACCCCATCAATTGTTAGATGTGGGCCCTTCCAGGTGTGGCTCTGAGCAAGGCCACCTAGCTGAGACAATCCTGCTGAGCTGACACTGAAAGCTGCTCTCAGCACGGGCCACAAGCTTTTCCTTGGGGAAATTTGGATGACACATTGCTACACCCACCACAATGTTCATTTTTCACAATGGAGGTCAACTTCAAATAAGGAAAATCGTATATGCCTTGGTGAAAGTCACTTAGAATCAGCACTTACTGAAATAATGGCATTTTTACTTTAGGTAAAATTTTAATACTATAAAATTAATTTTTCACCTTCATGAAGCCATTGTCTTATAGGAGAGTTGGATTCAAGTCACGACTCTTCCTCAATAGCCAGACCAATCACTACCTATAAAAGAAAGGTATGGGGGGCTGGGGGGTACTTTTAAAGTATGGTCCACTGCATTCATCCATGGCATGAGGGTCCTCCCCTTGTGCCCATGCTGGCTCCAAGGGCCAAGTCCTTCACGCTAAGAGTGAGCAAATCCCAGCCCTTTATTCTGGAATGAAATGAGAAGCTCCTCACTGGTATCTACAAAATGCATTGTCAGAGCTCACCAATTTGGCGTTCATATAAGCCAAAGTTTGTGGAGAGCTAGAATTTGAAAATGTTAGCAATGAGAAAAATTCCAGCTAGCAAATTCAATTGTTGA
The DNA here is from genome assembly GCF_001890085.2 of Hipposideros armiger. Taxonomy (NCBI): domain Eukaryota; kingdom Metazoa; phylum Chordata; class Mammalia; order Chiroptera; family Hipposideridae; genus Hipposideros; species Hipposideros armiger. The sequence continues at coordinate 951,653 of NW_017731518.1, read as the reverse complement.
AACTAGTTCAGAGTTAAAAAATAATTTTATTGTTGACTTATACTAAACCATGTATCTTTTCTGAAACCTTTAGAACTCCAACTCTTTGATGAAATCAGGCACCCAGATTAGAATTACCGAATTCGTGTTTAGGAACCCATTTTTAAATTTCTTTAATTAAAAAAGAAGTCAGACTTCTTCCGGTCTGACATAAAGCCATTGCAATGGCAGCTGTGGCATGCTTCACCGTTTGTAAAATTACACAATTTTTTTTCAAGAAAAATAATTAATAGTAGCTATGAAAATTTGATCTAGAGAAGGTGCATCTCAAGAAGGTACGTCTTTACTTACTTTACGAGGCCACAGTAAATAAAATGTTAGCAAACAGCAAGCAGTCTCAACTAAAAACTCCGTCTTCTACCTGACAACCCCAGCCCTTCCACTAGGGTGGGCTACTGCTCATCTGTCACTGACACTCGGAGATCCTGTTTGGGCTGGAAGCATATAAGTACCAAGTGACATGGCAGCAGAAAACAAAGAGCTTGTATATAAGGCTGGAAATAAGCCATTTCATTTAGTTGCTTTATACTATTAAACTGAAAGGGTATTTACTATGGAGAGTAAAAAGTATTGTGCTTCCATTTAAGGGATTTAATATTTGAGATTTCAGGGCTGACTCTAAAGATCTATTTTGCTAACTGGCTAAGAAGTAAGCCTAAACATCCATCAGAATGCAGAATTCTGAAAAACTTCTGTTGGAAAAATAGTCCTGAACAGAAAGCCAACTGCTCTAGCAATTACTTTTGTCCTGTATTTAGACTCAGAAAAGTGTTGAAATGTTTATTAATTTACTAGGGCTGCCACAACGAAGTACCACAAACTGGGTGGCTTAAGACAACAGAAATGTATTCTCTCACAGTTCTGGAGGCCAGAAGTCTGAAATCCCGGTGTCAGCAGTGCCATGCTCTGAGACTCTGGGTAGCATCCTTCTGTGACTCTTTCTAGCTTATGGTGGTGGCCCTCAGTCCAGGGGGTTCCCTGGCTTGTAGCTGCATCACTCCAATCTTTGCCTCTGTTGTCACATGGTGTTCTTTCCCCGTGTGTGATGTCTTTAAATGGCGTTTTCCTCTTCTTTTAAAGACACCATTCATATTGGATTAGAGCCCACCCTAATGACCTCCTCTTAACTCAGTTACATTTGCAAACACCCTATTCCCAAATAAAGTCACCTTCACTTGTACTAGAGATTAGGACTTCAACATCTTTGTGGGGGGACACAATTCAACTCATAACATGCTCATTTAAGTTTTTCCATTACCTTTAAATATATTTTATAAGAAAAATTAAATGCTAACAAGGTTTATCAAACTGAGGGTAAAGAAATTGTGATAGTCGAAGTCACAATTGTTATAATTTTGTTATGTACATAATTCCAACTTCAAACTTAAAATATTTCAACTTCAACTTAATTTGTTAACTTAATTAACAAATAATAGTTTCCGATATTTGGAGAAACATTAACTTAGCACCATAAGCACTCATGTCAATGTCACTTTTATTATAGTTCATTTATAATTCCTATTTGCTGTTATAGTCAAGCTTATTCAAAGAAATAATCTAGAATTATAAGGGCAGGGGTCATTGCAAATACTCCTATCTCACATGAGTCTCAACTAAATGTCTATCAAACCATATTCAAGAAGCTGACGATATATAAGCTTTGGTAGTTTTCAAGAAACATTGGTCAAACCATAAATAAATCTCAATGCATTACTTAATATCTACTGAGCACCTGCTCTTGTAGTTAGCATTCTATTAGGTGCTTAAGGACAAGTAATTTGACTCAAGAAATTTCAAAAATATATATTTAAGACATATAATATTGTTCACAGAGTTCTTGGCAGAGTTGTAGTTCGAGGTTTCTACTGCTGAGAAACTTGAGGTTTGTGTTGTGTCTCTTTCAGTCCCAACAGCTCTGTTTTGAGTTCTCCAGGCTTTGGTGGAATATCGGGTATTGTCTATTAAAAAAAAAAAAAAGTCAGTGCTTTCTTAGACTGTAATTAAATGTGACCTGAAAGACTTCAAAGAAAGTAAAGAGTAAGAAAGAACAAAAAGTCTCCTGCTACTCAGTGATAATCTTTATTATGAGAACTCACAGTTGATCTAAGTCCCTTTCTAGTCCTATATTTATATGACTCCATCATCTAAGCTATGTCTTAAGTACTTCAGGACTTACAGAGGGAGAGTTTGCATCACTATCAATGGACAGATTCCCAAGTTGGAATAAAGCTTTCCATTTGGAAATTCACTCCTGCACTTTACTGACTCTCCACAATGCATAAAGCAGTGAGCAAAAAAGTGTTAAACTGCCTTCAAGAAAACTGGTCAGAGGGCCGGCTGAGTGGCTCAATTGGTTAAGAGCTCACTCAAGAGTTTGAGCTCTGAGCAACAGCGGTTTGATGCCCGGCCTGAGCTGAGCTGCTGCTGAGCTGCTGCTGAGCTGCCAAAAGGTGGCAGGATGGCTCAGCTTAAAAAAAAAAAAAGAAAAAGAAAAAGAAAACTGGTCAGGAAAAGCCTGAGAAAGTGACTTTTTTGCAGCAGCAGCTTTAATGACATATAACACAATAATCATACAATTCACCCATTTACAATATACAATTAAATGGCTTTTAGTATATTCACAAAGTTGTGCATCCATCACAACAATGTGTTTTAGAACATTTTCATGACCCCCAAAAGAAACCCCATACCCATTAGCAGGCACCCCCATTTCCACACAGCTAAGCCACTGCCCTAGGCAACCATTAATCTACTTTTTGTCTCTATGAATTTCTCTATTCTGGGCATTTCATATAAACGGAATCATTCAAAATATGGTCTTTTGTGACTAGTTTCTTTCACTTAACATATTTTCAAGGTTCACCCATTGTTGTCACATATATCAGTACCGCATTTCCTTTTAGGACCAAATAATACTCCAGTAGATGGATATTAATTTGTCCACTTATCAGCTGATGGACATCTGGATTGTTTCCATTTTTTGGTTCTTATAAATAATACTTCTATGAACATTTGTGTACAAATGTTTGTGTGGACATGTGTTTTCATTTCTCTTGGGTATAAACCTAAAAGTAGAATAGCTGGGTCATATGGTAACTCCCTGTTTAACTGTTTGAGGAACTGCCAGACCATTTTACACAGCAGCTGCACCATCTTACATTCCCAATAGTGCTGTATAAGGAAGGGTTCCAGTTTCTTTGCGTTCTCACCAACACTTGTCATTAGCTGTTTTTTAAAAATCAATAGCCATCATAATGGTTATGAAGTGGTATCTTATTGTGGCACAGTCCTTTTGTGGACAAAACAAAGTACAAGTAAAGATAAAGGAGTAAAATCATTGCAAATTGTGACAAGTGCTCTATGGAAACAAATGACTGAGACAGAATAGCAGAGGAGCAATCGTTTTGAAGCTCTCTAAAGGACCCTCATTGCTGGAGGAGCTATTTGATCAGAGACTTGAAGTTTTGAAGGAAACCAAGCCAAGATCTGGGAAGAAAGCATTTCAAGAAGAGAAAAACATAGCCTTGAGGTGGGAACAGGCTTGATGAGTTTGCGAAACAGCAAGGAAGCCAGTGTGGCTGCAACAGAGGGAACAAGAGGGAAAGGGGAGAAGGACAGTGGCAGGCAGGTACCAGACTGTGTAAGACTTTAAGACTGCGTATGATTTCAGTGTAAGACTGTGTAAGAGCAAGACATGCATTGCTCTAAATGCAATGGGATGCCATCCTAAGGTTTGAGGCCCAGGGCAGACCTGCTCCTGATTTCGTTTTAAGATCACTTTTGCTGCTGTGGGGAGAAGGGAGCGGTCCAGGAGCAAAGAACAGGACCCTCCTGCACTCACCAGGTCCGGCCGGTAGTACCTGTGCACCACTTGGGCCCCAGCGAACATGGCTAGGAGGCTGGCAGTGACCATTTTCAGGTAGGTGGTCCAGGACACGCCCGCGGGCATGGTCGGCGGGCTGGACGGGGAGGGAAAGCGGGCAGGGTTAGGAGGTTCCCAGCTCACGACTAAACCCAGCCGGGAAACAAGCCACACGGCAGCGTAGGGGCGGAGTCACGACACCTCGGGTCCCTCCTAGTCTCGGGCCCCGCGTCCTCGTCTGTGAAACGCGGACGCGGGGAGGACGAACGTCCCTTCCAGGCCTAAGCTCAGCCTTCCGTGGTTTCTTAGTGTCGGGGGCTGGGCCTTCGGAATTGAAAGGCAGCTCTCGCGGAGCCAGCGGAAGGCCGACCCCGCGTGGCTTCCCTGCGCCCCTTCAAGCACTAGAACCACAGACCCCACTCCCACCGGCCCCTTCGGCGCGCCTCGGGGGAGCCTGTACCGCGGGGCGCTCGGGAGCCGAAGCCGACGGCCAACAGGCAGGACCGAAAATGCTAGAGCTGCGGGCCGCGCCGGAGGGGAAAGCGGGGACACTGCCGGCGCGGGCACGTGACCTGGGCGGAAGCGCGACTTGGGGCCGGGCCCAGTCTTGTTGTTGTTGTTAACCGATTCCCAGTCCCGGGTTTTTGCCGGCGCCCATCACTCTCCCTATAGTAGGATTTCCCTGGCAGATGTCGATTTGGGGGCTCGGCTCCGGCTGGATTATTGCACCATCGGTCAGATGGCACGCACAAGTGATGGCTCGCGTCAACTGCCTTTTAGGAACGGGTGGAGATTGGCACGCTGAGCAGTGAGTGCTTAGGGGAGGTCACCCTTGAGTGAATGAAGGTAAAAAGCACTCTCTGTCCTTGTGCCCGGCATCCTTTGGTACCTGAAACAGCCACACCAAGACGACAGCTATGCCCTTTAGCTTTGGTGCTACTGGAAAAAAGGAACCCTGAAAGCGACAATGTTTAATCTATGTATTTTTAGATTGTGCTTTGGTTATGGATTGATTTTTGTTAAGCAAAAGGTTAATGCAAGATTGAATTCTGAAGGATTATGGTTGCATTATACACTCACTTTTTAAACACTTAGATCTGACATAAAATAAATCACGTATTTAAAGCATACAATTTGATGAGGTTTGATGTGTACACCTGTGTAGCCATTCTTACAGTCAAAATAATGATCATTCTTACAGTCAAAACCACCAAAAGTTTCTTTGCGGCTCTTTCTAATCCCTCCCCATTGCCTCCTTCCTTGGGCAACAACTGTAAGCAAGGTCTCTTGAGAGGACTGGGAAGAAAAGAGAAACAAGGTGAAGTGATTTGGCCATTCTTTGTCGTCCTATATCATACAAGGTGTCTTTGAAGTAGAGATATTTGGCAAAGACAGAAGGACATTTCTCCTTAGGCTTCCCCAGGCTCTGGTGGGCAAGGCTCAAAAGCAGAACAAGTTTGTCTTCCAGACTCAGATTCAGGGTGGTAAGAGAGACACTGATGGGATAAGAGCCACTTTGTTGTGATTTGCTTCACCATTTCCAAGTTCAATGTCTTGCTCCCCAACAACTCTTCCAGTAAACGCTGCCTTTTGCAAGATGGAACTAAGCAGAGGTCCCTGGGGTTTGTTGTTGTGAATGGAGCTGGCAAACCCAGAAGGGGCAGGATCCCACAGTGAGGGAGACCCTTGCAACCCAACTGGAACTCTTCCTGGGTGAAAACATCCTGAGAAAAGTTAGCAATTCTTGACACATGCTTTCAGTCACCAGAATTCTCTCTGAAATCTGTGAGGTAAGCCGCCTGCTTTAAAACTTTTCTAGACTGTGGTCCTGAGTAATGAGAAAAACCAGAGAGAGAGAGAGAGAGAGAGAGAGAGAGAG
>NW_017731518.1:919619-945648 GCF_001890085.2 Hipposideros armiger | reverse complement strand
AGAGAGAGAGAGAGAGAGAGAGAGGATGGGCTGTTGTTCATTCATTAATTCAGCAAATATTCAATGACTACCTACTGTTTTGTATCAGTCTCAGCCTACCAATAGCCAATGTTGTGGCTGAACCAGCCCTTAGGGTCTTACGATTGCAAGACACCCTTCAGCAATAACCATCAGGAGACTGAAAACATACAGGTTTATTATACTTACAAGACCTGGAAATTACACAGCATACCTGGAACCACACTGCAGAGAGGTCGGGGGTGGGGGCATAGGGTTTCATGGATTCACTCTTCAGTAGTGAATTTAAAACATAAGTGTGGGAGTTGAACTATCAGGAAAAGAAGCAAACAAGAAGCCCAAGTGGTCAGTTATTAAAATCAACCAAGACCTCTAAAACAAAGGAACCTCAGTTGGGGAAAGCGCATGGTTCTTCATCTGGTCAAGTGTCTGGCAATGCGTTTATTCTAGAAAGCCAGTCTACGAAGTAGATGCCTCTTTGAGATGAATGTGTCCACAATCAAAGCTTAAGTTAGGTACTTGCATTACAAAACAAAACAAACAAACAAATTCAGGGTTTACACACACCTACCATGAATCAGATTCTCAGTAGTGCCTACTAAGGGACACAGTATTTGTAAAAGTTCTGAAAAGTTTGAAAATATTAAAAGTTTTAAACAATTGATAGAATACAAATTAATCATTCTGTATTTGTCATGAAAGCTCTTTCCTGGAAACCAGAATGAAGACACATGAAGCCAAGAGCCACAGCCATCTCCCAGTTCACATATTACAATATATTAGTGAGAAATAAATCTTTGTTGCTGTAAGCCACTGAGATTTGGAGTCATCTGTTACCACGGCTTACCTAGGGAAAAGTTAACTAATACGGTAGCCATGTTTTCATCATGCAAACTAGAGAAAGAGAAAACTTATCTTCGTTAAGAGTTATTTAATGAAGTCCTTGTACAAACACCAATGACAACTTAAGAACTAATGAAACAAAAACTAGCTGTAAGAGCCACTGGGGGGGAGGGGAGGGTGTCTTTAAGATTATAACGAAAACGTGATGCCTGAATGGCATCTACTATCATAGACTTCAAACGTTAACATTTTTACACATCCAAAGTAAAGCACACAATGGTTTATGTAAATGGTTTACATTTTACAAAGAGTTTTACAATCATCTCAATTTACAGATTAGGAAACTGAGGCCCAAGATGACACCGTGGCCTTGACTCCCAGGTTTTCTGATGCCATCGTCTCTTCTTTCCTCCACATCACGCCTGATAATTAATGCAAAAGTTTTTAACCAGGATCAAATTTTGGGTGGAAGTGCCTGGATAATCTTCATTGGTAAGCATGATCGCCCACCCTACACAGCGCCCCCAGAGGCCATCACCCATTCACCTACCATCCGCCCAACACTGAAGAGCGGGGCGAACTAAAGTTTACGTCAGCGGAGCGCTCCCCCTCCCACCTTTTTTGTCCTCCACCCTTCCCGAAAGGCCAAGCGGAGCACTGCAGGCGCAATGACAGGGGAGCAAACGTGATTGGGCTGCCCTGCATCACCTGACTCCCACAAGTCGTGGGATTTGGCTCTCAGCAAACGGAAGCCCCGCGCAAAAGTGGGGTTTGCGATGGTGGGGGGAGGGGGGCGGGAGAACTAGAACCTTGGGGGAGGAGCTTGAGCGTTAGCCGCTGTCCCAGTTCTGCCAAGCAATCGTGTCCAAGTCTCTGGTTATTGTCGTACCGCTGTACAGACGCCGGGATACTACAGCGACCAGTCGCTCACTGGCCTGGCAGGTGGCCGTTCGCGTGAGCGGCACCAGGGAATGGATGCGGAAAACGCGGGCAGGTAAGGCCGGGGCGGGGCGCTGCCCCCCCCCCCGCGCCCCTCGCGGCGGGGCTGACGGGGGCGCGCACGCACGCAGGGGTCTCTGAGTGTCGCTGCCCGAGTACAAAGGCCGGGGCTGCGCTTGCGCACTGCCCGCAGGCTCTGACCACTCCTCGCCAGGGCTGCACAGGCGCGGCGACTCAGGCATCTGGGGCCCATGTTCAGTCTTTTCCGGCATTTAGTAGGCAACCGGCAGTCTCCTGTTAATATTTCTGGTTGCCATTCTTGGTTACATTTCCCTTCACCCGTCATTATGCAAAGAGCTGTAAAGATGGGAGTATCACGTATCCTTCCAAGAGTTTTCATTTTAGAGTTAGTCGATTTGCTGTGGCTTCCCTCCCGCAAAGGTTTTCTAAAAGCACTGTGAAGGGCCACAGGGTAGGTAACATTGTCTTACTAGAGCTCTTGAATTCTTAGACCGTGAATAACACTCCCAAGAAATCATCTAAAACTGTCTTCTAGTAGTCTTGGGAATGAACTTAAGAATCGTCCTTTGGGGAGTGTTAGATGCGTGGAGAGAAGGTTTTGCAACAGATTTTGACATTTGAACTGGCAGAAAACGAAATGAAAAAGAATCAGATATGATAACAGGGCCTTTTTTCAAAAGTAACGATTTACATTGGAATAAAAGACTATTAGACCTATGAAGATTATCCTGACTCTCAGTAATTAGTGGGCTCTGAAGTTAGTTAGGCAAGTTCTCTGGGCCTGTTCATGTCTGTAAAATAGGGCATCTCTGGAATCCAGTTCTGACATGCTGTGAATCAGTGTCATGTGGAAGGGAGACTCCAAAATAGTCTTAGAGTTAAGGAAAGGAGATTCATGTAGATAAAGTGGGGACTTTAGATTGACTCTGTGGATCAAATCCTAAAATAAAGCACTTCACTTTTTTCCCAGAAAAACTTCACAAATAGAAGACTTCACCACAACTTGTGGAAATCACTCTCATCTTTGTGATCTTACTTCAGATCAGAATTGAAACCTAGGTAAAGCCTACCATCAAATGAATTACATGTTATAAGACCTTATTCAGTGTCTTATACAGCAAAGTACTATGTCTCTGGTACAATATTTAGCTCAAAACTGTCCGACTTATATTCTGTATTCACTTCATCCATAGGGTTACTGATCATTTTTTATTTTGACTTGCAAAACTTGAACCTCAGGAAATACGGAGAATTCTGCGTTAATACTGCAAGGAGTTTATCCTTGGGGATTCCGAAATGACAGGCCCCAGATAATCCTGAGAAAGTGGTTCTCTGTCACCCTTACTTTGTACTAATCAAGGAATGGAACGGAATGCTGGGTAATAATGAATTTGCTTTTTATTTTGGAAGATTAGTTTCAAAAAATTCAAAAGAAAAAAATTCCATGGATATAGACTAAAAAAAAGAAAACATAGTTTAAGAGTCATAGCAAACACAGCCTAACCAGAGAGGAAAAAGGAAGATGAAGACCGGTATGCTTCTAATGGGATCAAACATGAAAAGGACATTCACCAAAGGTGGAAGTAGAATGCCAGATCAGAAATGACTGGAAAAGTGTGTCATGGATCACTGAGACTACAGACAGGAAAGATTAACCCTCAAATGAGATCAGGCAATTGAGAAATGTGCGTGACACCAAGAATAACATTTTTAGTTACAGGTGGACAGTGAGAAAGACAAGAATGGTTTGGGTTTTCTGCCTAGTTTACTGGCATGGTATTAAATGGTGACAGAAAACATAAGCACTTAGTTCTGATTTTGACTTTTCATCTCCTATGTTAAGCAAAATGATGGTAGACTAGAAATGGCAGAATGAATATCTGTAAGAGACTTTATACTCAAGATCAGTAAGGGCAGTTAAGAGAACTTTCAGCTGCTCTGACAAATCATATTTCCTGGCCTTGGATTTCAAGTGAGAGGCCAGATTACAGCAGTCTTTTAAGAACTTGTAGACAACAGGAGAGGGGCTCTGAAGCCTGAAAATAAACAGATGAGTTCCTATTTCTTCCAAAGGTGGAATGTGTCCTGTAATTTATTAACTTTGATCCTCAACAAAATGTTTACTTCTCAGTGGTTATTGAGCATATTTAAAAGGAACTAGTGAGCACTAGTCTACAGCGTAAGTTCAGAAAAAAGCAAGACCAACCAAGCTAGGTTCATTGCCTTTTAGATAATAATACTAGTCTAGACAGCATCAGGAGGAGGAGGATAGGAGGTACCTAAAATATTTAATCACCTCCTGCTGTCTTTATTGTTACAGCAAATTTACTATATACCATGCACTGTTTCAAGTGTTTTACATGTGGTAACTAGTTTAATCCTCATAACCAATGAATGAGGGGCGACTTCCCATTTTACGAATGGGGAGCGGGGACATAACGAGGTTAAGGAACTCGCCTGCAGAGCTAGTGAATGGCAGAGCTGAAATTTGAACCCAGGCAGTGTGGTTTCAAAGCCTGCCTCCCTAACAGCTGTGCCACATCACTGTGTGTGTGTGTGTGTGTGTGTGTGTGTGTGTGTGTGTGTTTGGGGGCAGGGGGGTAGGTAGCGCAAGCTGAAGATGGACTGATGGCAGTCTAATTAGGTGAAATCCAAACTGGTTTACTACTGAGTCAAGGGCAGGCTGAAGAGAGGTCTATTACTGATGTGCCATTTAGTTCTACCCCAACTTCGTTTTCTTAAAAAAACAAAAGCACTTCAAGGTACTAATGAAATGCTGACAAAATCTGTCAGCGACTTAACTCTGGGAGGTGTTTGTCGAATTGATAGTTTGAACCAGAATCCAGATAAACCCAACAGTCTGGAATGGTGAATCATCTTTTACCAAAAGAGGCACAGTCCTGTACTTAGGTGTGGAAAAATCAAATCAGTGAGATGAGGGGAAGGCGATAAAAGGGCACTTTTCATTGATGGTGAACTCAGTATGAGGAAACAGTAATGGGTGCCAGTAAAGCAGTGTCATGGGTTCCGTGATACTCTCTAGAATGAGGAACTTAGAGAGTCCTGCTCAGTTTCAGGGTGATGAGGCTATATCTGGAGTATTTTTATCCTGTTTCCTTCTGAGCACCAAAAAATGACCAAATAGTGGGGAAGCCTGGTATCATACTGTAGGAAGTTAGTTAAATGAACTGGGGACCTTGGCTTATTCTAAATCTGTATTTATAGTTTCTAGTAGACTGTGCACAGTAAGTACCCAGTAATGCCTGGTTAATACACACACTTCCACTTAGCAATACTGAGTGTAGTCTTTAAATAGTTATGATGGTATTCCATTGTAGTTTATATAACTAGTCCTTTTTAGTTGAGCATTTGGATTATTTAGCATTGATTGTTATTTTTGTAAGTATTCAGTGTTGTACATGCTTGTTTAAATGACAGATAATAAAATGTTTTTATAGATTAAACGTTTGTGTCCTTCCGGAATTCATATGTTGAAACCTAACCCCCAATGTGGTGGTATTTGGAGGGGCGCCTTTTTGAAGCGATTAGGACATGAGGGCAGAGCCCTACTAAGTGGGATCAGTGCCCCAAGGAAAGAGGCCCCTGAGATAACCCTCACCCCTTCTGAGTGAGAAGACAGCAAGAAGGTGACCCGCTGTAAACCAGGGAGCGGGCCCTCACCAGACACTCAATCTGCTGGCGCTTTGAACGTGGATTTTGCAACCTCCAAAACTATGAGAAGTAAATATTTGCTGGGCCTTAGCTATTCAATCTATTGTGTTTTGTTATAGCAGCTCGAATGGACTAAGACAAATATATTGAGAAAGAGCAATTTAAAACTTTAAAATAGTGGAAAATAATTGCAGATTAAAGAAGTTGGAGTTGTTCATTTTACAGAAAACCTTAAGGAGTTAAGTTTTAAAATCTGAATTAATTGGACTCCTCAGTGTGTGTGTGTGTGCGCGCGTGCATGTACACACACGTGTACGTTTTGAGAAAGACTGTTGGAAATATCAGGGAAATACAAAGTTTATCAATTTCAGACAATTATAAAGACCAATCCTTTGAGCACTGTTACTCAAGAGAAGGGGGTGCAGGCCGCCGCTGCCGCCGTGGTTTGTTGCCAGAAGGAAAATGGCGGATTTGGAGAAGCAGTTGTCTGATGAGGAGAAGGGTGTCAGGTGGTCACATGTCTTGCATCATGGATGGGGAAGAGGCTTGATCACTGCACTGTACACCTGAAGCTGATGTATAATATTGTATGTCAACTATAATTGAATATAAATATATATGTGTGTGTATATATATATATATATGTATGTGTATATATATAGTCATGGGACGTGGAGTATAGTGTGGGAGTGGAGTCAAGGGATTTGTGATAGATATGTATGATATTGGGGGGAAATGGGGCAGCGGATTGGGGGAGGGGGATTGTCACTTCGAGGGGTAAAAAGTATAACTATTGCACTGTGTTGTACAGCTGACACTAATTCTAAAAAAATGTGTATTTCATAATAAAAAATAATTTAATAAAAAAAAAAGAGACGGGGGGTGCAAATGGATACTAGGAGAGAGGAAGGGGTTAACGGCAGGAAAAGGAGAGGTAGCACAGAACAGTTGTGGGAACAAATGATAGCGAAGAAAATGAACAAGGGAAAATAAAATCATTCATACTTGTAAGTTTGATATCAGGGAGTTACAGAAAATAAAAACTTTGGGGCGTGTCCAGAGTCTGGACACATTTGGCCCTATTTCCTACACAATCTCTTTATATGTAGAAGTCACCGAATCTCACCCCTCATTTTCATAATGAAGGAACGCAGGTCCTGAGAGGACGAATGACTTGAATAAGTGCTCTTCAGTTGCTCTTCCTCATACAGAGACAATTATTGTTCATAAACATTGAAGAATTCTGAATTGTGAAGTAGCATTTACCATATATAAATACAACAAATGTATGTAAGAAATATTTTCACATTAAGGTTGAAAGAGATTACGCTGTGTACAAATTTAACTATTATTAGATAAAAGGAAATTAAATTATCCAGAACTTCTTAGTTTCCTAGGCTTCAAATTCACGAAGGTTTTTGTACAGTTGGAATGCTTTTTTCAGCCAAGTAATTAAGAATGTTGTAATCCACCCTCTTTTCTTTTGTTCTGGCTGTTAGGAAGCTGTTAAGATAATCAGGCTAAATTTAATATTCAAAGATGGCATATTAGCTCAGAACTTACACATTCTATTTTCTTTACCTTTATTTTTTTATTTCTGTTTTAATTTAACTTACGTAAAGTGCCAGAGATCATTTTTAGAAGACTAAGAACACATATTATAGTACATTTCTAGATTTCTTGCAAAATTGATGTATAGCTCTCAATAAAACTCCAGATTTTTGCTGCATTATTTTTCACTTCAGTCAACTGATTTCAAAAATACTAATTTTCACATTCTGAGCCCCAGAATTTCTGAAGATGCCTAACGACCCCTAACTATGCTAAAGGAGCCACATTTTGGAAATTTATTTTTTAAAGTTCAGACGCCTATTGTAATGTGAATGATGTCTCCCTAAATTGTGTATTTTAAGTTTGAATTTTTGTGAAGTGCTCAAAATGGGACACAACAGTGAAACTCTGAGAGCGGAAGGCTGCAGGCTGCCTTCTTGACAGCGTGACAGACTAAGAACAGACCTCGTGCATTCTTTTGGCCACTCAATTTATTGTGACCACATGTCTTTACTTTTATATATTCCAGCTGTTAGCATCTCAGAAAATGGACACTGGCCACAACCAGAAGTTACAATTCATTTTACTAGAATTTCCAGTTACCTAGACATATCCAACTTCTCATTAAAATATTTAAATCATAAACATTGAACAACCAATATTTTGACATTTTATTGAAAAGAGCTATAAATAGTATTAAAAGTATGAAAAAAGATGATGTTTTACTTTGGGCATGATTTAAACACCTCACTTGTCTTCATTTTTACATTTTATCTTCAAGTCCTTGTCTATGTATTTTCCTTTAGTTTGCAATACTATCTTGTATTCTTTTCCACTTTAAAATATACATGAAACATTTTCTGTGCATTTGCAGAATATCAATACACTTAATTTTTAGGGGCTGCATAATATTTTCTCATGTTGTTTACTGAATCATCGTATCATCTTTTTTAATATAATTTGAGAACAGAATATTTAAATAAAATTCTTAAGATAATAATTTAATATCTTTCTCACTAACTCTTAAACTTTTTAAAAATTAGCTTACCCTTAAAGATTAAATGCCTCTCCAGTGGCTTGCCAATTGGATAAAGAAGGGGATTGGCCCCTGTTTTTCTTGGAGAATCTAACATTCCAGCCCAGCCACCATGGATAGATAATCTGTTTCCTTGTGCCTGTCTCAGCAGCCATTTACACTTTTCCAGGAGCCATTTAAAAATGCCTTTTTAAAAAGTTATTTTATTAAGATATGACTGACAGGTTATAAAGTTGACCTGTTTGAAGTGTATTACTAGTTTGTCGTTTTAATCTCTGCTTTCTGAGCTCCCTGTCTTCTTTATCCACACAGCTCCGAGAAAGAAAACTAGTAAGTAGAGTATCTTGCCACAGAAAAGACGACTTTAATCTCCAAATAGTAAACGGTACTTACTACTTTATTTCCTAGTGTGTTTTTTCCCCTACTGCATATTTAATGGGATTATTTGGCATTAGCTGTAACTTCATTTTCATAAAATGTATTTACTTCCCTAGCTTTGTGCTGGTGGCAACAACTTGAGATGATTGTGGTTTATGGTCATCAGAAATACCTTTTGGAGATTGTTTTCTGTAAAGGCTTATGTCCCTTACATTGCACAGAATACTCTGGGCAAAGTTTAAATCATGTTCAGAAGAGAAGTTTAGAGTGTTTTTTTTCCCCATAAATTCAGACATTTACAAACTACCCACGTCTTGTCCTCAGTGGCAAAAAGGTAAAAACCCAGCAACGATTAAAAAACAGATCCAATGAATAAATAACTGAACAGGCAAATAAACCGAAGGAGAACCGTAAATTATATTGGGGGAGGGGTGGGAATGGGGAGATGTTGGTCAACGGGTACAAATTTCCAGTTACAAGATTAACAAGTTCGGCAGCGCGCGTCAGGCCCGGCGGCGGCCTCCGCGCCCTCGGGCTTGACTCCGGCTCCGGCTCCGGCTCGGGCTCGCCACGGCTGCGCCGGCGCCGTGCGGAGGAGTCCGCGTCCTCGGTGGCGGCGGCGGCGGCCGGCTCCAGGCCGGGTTTTGGCGCCGCCCGCCTGCTGCCTCTTGGCGGCTCCGGAACTCCAGCCCCCTCTCTATCAGCCTCTCGCTCCGTCTCAATACGTCGCAAGATGGCGGCCAGTGTGGGGTCGATGTTTCAGTATTGGAAGCGCTTTGATTTACAGCAGCTGCAGAGGGAACTCGATGCCACCGCAACAGTATTGGCGAATCGGCAAGATGAAAGCGAGCAGTCTCGAAAGCGGCTCATCGACCAGAGCCGAGAGTTCAAGAAGAACACTCCAGAGGATTTGCGCAAGCAGGTAGCGCCACTGCTGAAGAGCTTCCAAGGGGAGATTGATGCACTGAGTAAAAGAAGCAAAGAGGCCGAGGCAGCCTTCTTGAATGTCTACAAAAGATTGATTGATGTCCCAGATCCCGTAGCGGCCCTGGACCTCGGGCAGCAGCTCCAGCTCAAAGTGCAGCGCATGCACGACATTGAAACAGAGAACCAGAAACTTAGGGAAACGCTCGAAGAATACAACAAGGAATTTGCTGAAGTGAAAAATCAAGAGGTTACGATAAAAGCACTTAAAGAGAAAATCCGAGAATATGAACAGACTCTGAAGAACCAAGCCGAGACCATAGCTCTCGAAAAGGAACAAAAGTTACAAAATGATTTTGCAGAAAAGGAGAGGAAGCTGCAAGAGACACAGATGTCTACCACCTCAAAGCTGGAGGAAGCGGAACATAAAGTTCAGACTCTGCAAACAGCCCTGGAAAAAACGCGAACAGAATTATTTGACCTGAAAACCAAATATGATGAAGAAATTACTGCCAAGGCCGACGAGATTGAAATCATCATGACGGACCTTGAAAGAGCAAACCAGAGGACAGAGGTAGCTCAGAGAGAGGCGGAGACCTTGAGGGAGCAGCTCTCATCAGCCAACCACTCTCTCCAGCTGGCCTCGCAGATCCAGAAGGCGCCAGACGTGGAGCAGGCCACAGAGGTGCTGACCCGCTCCAGCCTGGAAGTTGAGTTGGCCACCAAAGAGCGGGAGATCGCCCAGCTGGTGGAGGACGTGCAGAGACTGCAGGCCAGCCTCACCAAGCTGCGGGAGAACTCGGCCAGCCAGATCTCCCAGCTCGAGCAGCAGCTCAGTGCCAAGGACAGCACACTCAAACAACTGGAAGAAAAACTCAAAGGACAGGCTGACTATGAAGAGGTGAAGAAAGAACTAAATATTCTGAAATCCATGGAGTTTGCACCATCCGAGGGAGCTGGGACACAGGATGCATCCAAGCCCCTGGAGGTTCTGCTGCTGGAGAAGAACCGCTCACTGCAGTCCGAGAACGCTGCCCTGCGCATCTCCAACAGTGACCTGAGTGGGCGCTGTGCAGAGCTGCAGATCCACGTTACCGAGGCCATGGCCACAGTGGCTGAGCAGAGGGAGCTGATCGCCTGCCTGGAGCAGGACCTCAGCACCATCCAGTCCATCCAGCGGCCTGATGCCGAGGGTGCAGCCGAGCACGGCCTTGAGAACATCCCGGAGCCCATCAAGGAGGCCACTGCCCTGTTCTATGGACCCTCAGCACCAGCCAGTGGCAGCCTCCCCGAGGGCCAGGTAGACTCTCTGCTCTCCATCATCTCCAGCCAGAGGGAGCGCTTCCGGGCCCGGAACCAGGAGCTAGAGGCTGAGAACCGCATGGCCCAGCACACCATCCACGCCCTGCAGAGCGAACTGGACAGTCTGCGTGCTGACAATATCAAGCTCTTCGAAAAGATCAAATTTCTGCAGAACTACCCTGGCCGGGGCAGTAGCAGTGATGACACAGAGCTGCGGTACTCGTCCCAGTACGAGGAGCGCCTGGACCCCTTCTCCTCCTTCAGCAAGCGGGAGCGGCAGCGGAAGTACCTGAGCCTGAGCCCTTGGGACAAGGCTACACTCAGCATGGGACGGCTGGTTCTCTCCAACAAGATGGCACGTACCATTGGCTTCTTCTACACACTGTTCCTGCATTGCCTGGTCTTCCTGGTGCTCTACAAGCTGGCATGGAGCGAGAGTGTGGAGAGGGACTGTGCCACCTTCTGCGCCAAGAAGTTTGCCGATCACCTGCACAAGTTCCATGAGAATGACAACGGGGCAGCAGCCGGTGACTTGTGGCAGTGACATTCCAAGTCCTCTCCCACACAACAGTGATGGCTGCAGTCCCCACCCCTGCTTATTTGGTTGCTTCTAATGACTTGGGCTTCCCTGGAGAATCTCCCATAGAAACTGCCCTTGCCCTGTAGTGCCAGAGATCCCCGCTCCCCTTGGGCCCCCTTAAAAGAATATCTCAGCCACATCAGGCATCCTAGGTCCAAAAAGTCCCCAAGGCCCAGCCAGGTGAGCCAAAAGGGCCCCTCAGCTCCATCTCAGGCTGTTGACTCAACCTGGGCCCTGCCCACAGCCTGACCACTAGCCCTGGTGGCGGAGATGCTGCGACATTGAGTTCCCACAGTTGGGATCCCCTGGGCCTCTCTATGCCAGGCTCTGGGATCCCTTAGGGCTCCCCTAGGAACCACACCCCCCACCAACAGGTAGAGGGCCCTTCCTTGCAGGCCAACAGGCTTTGAGTCCAGCCCCCCAGCCTGACTTTGTCACACAACACCCCACCCCAAGAAGCCCCAGAGGGTGGGATAGTTTCTGTCACCCCCTTTCTGCTCCAAGATCCACCATGATTTTTGCTTTCTTCCTTAGCAAGGTATTCTGGCTTCTAGGTGAGAAGGCGTCTCCAGTAGCCACTCATGCCCTAGGCTCATCAGACCCAAGGATGGTCTGAAGCCAAGGTGCTTCTTGGCCAAGCAGAACATCCTAGCATGGCCACCTTGGGGCCACCGGCAGACCTTCCCAAGTTAGATTTGCATATTCAGCTTTGCACATTTTGAATAAACACATAGTTGCAGCCACAAAAAAAAAAAAAAAGATTAAGTTCTGGGGACTAATGTACAGTGTGGTGATTATAGCTGACAATACTGCATTACGTACTTGAAGGTTGCTAAGAGAGCTGATCTTAAATGGCCTCACCACAAAAAGGAAACGATAATTATGTGACTTGATGGAGGTGTTAGCTAAAACTAGGGCAGTAATCACTTTGCAGTATGTAAGTGTACCAAATCAACACGTTGTACTCCTTAAACTTACACAGTGTTTTTTGTGTCAGTTATATCTCATTAAAGCTGGCGGGGCGGGTGGGTGGGGGGGGTTTGGTCAGGCTGGAGGGAAAAGTTAGGTTGGAGAGAATCTTTGTGACAAGAAGACTAAATACTGAAGTCGGAACACAAATGACACTTTGACCCTGTGTGGTGGGCCTTTCCAGTCTCTCTACTAGAAAATTCCCATGATCTCATTTCAGAGAAAGTACAGGCTGACTTGACAGGACTGGTAAGCTTGATTGATGACACATCTTGTCATTAAACTGTGTGAGAGAATTAATTAGTGTTTGGTTAGTAGGCTCTCAGTAAAGTTTGGGTGACTGTGTACATATGAGACTATATCTCCCTCCTCTCTTCTCACCTATAATATTATCAACTCTAAATAAATAGTAAAATCTGATTTCAGAATATTTGCATCCTGAAGATTTTTTTATAGCTGGTGGTTTAAACTTGCTTTCGGGTAATTTTACCCTCATGTCTTAATATTTAATTGTCCTTTCAGCTGTTCACTTGAGCAGGCTCAAGCTTTTTGCACATTTCCATTTCAACAAATGATGGCTGAAGCTCCTAATATGGAAGTTACGAACGAACAGCAAACGCCAGCGGAAGTTCCAGACCCAGCTCCTGCTCAGGAACCTGTAAAAGGTAGTTTTCATCAGGACAGGATAGAAAATTAGCTATTCGGATTAGCCAATTTATTTAAGGAAGGGTTTAATGATAAATTTTAGCTCCATTTTAGTGTTAAAAATTTTAATGCATTTTAAAGTACTTAATAGGAGCCAAGCACTATGATAGATTTGGGGGACTAAAAGAACACGGATCCTGCCTTGGAATGTCTCATAATCTAGTAGGGGAAAATAATAAGTTAAGATACATTACGCCTCGGCACACAAAGCGGTGAAGGGGGCATAGGATGCTGTGAGAGCTCATGGGGTTGGCACCTAACTCGGACGGAGGCCCAGAGGCAGCTTCCCAGGGCTCTGAAGTTCAGAGGTGAGGCGACTTCATCCCCATGAAGAACGGGATGAGCAAAATTCCAGACCGCGCGAGCAGCATGCACCAAAGCAGTGATTCTCTGTCACTCTAGCCTGGGGACAGCACAGAAATGGTGAGAGGTGAGGCTGGATGGGGACAGTTGAGGCTTCTTTAACCTAAAGAATGTATATCCTGTCCCAAAGGCAGTGGAGAGCTGCTGAGAGAATGTAAGCAGAGAGTGACTTAAATATAATGGTATTTTAAACTATCAGTCTGGAATTTTTACAGAGCATAGATTGGATGGTAGAGAGCAAGCAGAACTTAGAGGCAAAGAGGAGATTAGAGACTGTGAATAATCCAGGGAAGAAATGAGGAGGACCTGAAGAGTGGAAAAAGACAGGAACTACTCAGGAGATAGAATTACCTGGCCATATAAGTGGATTTCATGTGGGGAGTGAGGGAGAAAGAGGAATATGGAAGTAACTCCCAGGCAATTGAATGAGGGAGGTACCATTCACCATGATAGAGAATTAGAAGAGAAGAGACTAGATTTGGGGATTGGGGTGGAGGAGAGAAAGTAATGATTTTCTCCAGTGTAGCAGTACTGTATGAGAAATGTGCTCCGAGTTCCAGTCTGTGATTCCAGGAACACATCTGACTGCACTGCATTGGAGATACCCCGGACCTTGACTCCTATTTTTCTGGGCAGGAAGCACTAGGACTCCCCAGCTACAAGCCAATGGATGTGGGTCCCTTGGCACAGGGAGTGGCTAAAGCAGTGTCAGGTAGAAAAAGGGGGGAGGACAGGAGGCTGGGTTGGGAAAACACAAGAAATGATAAGAGGGATGTTAAAGAACTAAGGATTAGAAAACCAAGGCTTCCTGTTGGGTACTTTAGGTCACTGGTTCTTGACCAGGGGTCACGGGACATTTGTGATTGTCTGGAGACACCTTTGATTGTCATGAATGACAGGGTACTACTGGCACCTAGTGGGTAGCTGTTAAATATAGTATGCTAAACATTCCATAATGTGCAGGACAGGCCCCCACAACCAAAAATTATTCAGCCTGAGATAGTGGTGCTGAGATTGAGAAACTTTGCTTTAGGTCCCGAGATCAGATCCCTAGTCTTGACTTTTGAAAAAATATTCTACACCCAGCAGTCCCACCAACTTCTGAAAACAAGTCAAGGTGCAGTGCTGTCAGAACACAGATGGTATTTCTCTTCTTCCCTAGAAAGCTGTGTATAGACCATTTCCCAGGACTGAGATTTAAATGTATTTGTCATTCTTGTGGTCAAAAAAAAAAAGAAAAGAAAATATTGCCAAGCCAGAGATTTCATCCCCAACACCTCGAAATTCACCTCTTTGGCTGTGTGTGGAACAGACTATATAATCAGAATCTCTCAAACAAGTCCACAGGCCATTTGAGGCTTTCTACTGCTCAGAATTTGGGGGAAATTGAGTTAAAATATTTCCCTTCCTCCTTGTTTTTCTACCTACGTATTCTTTCAGTTGTTTACTCAACTATTTATGTATTTGCATTTGGAATTCCTATACATAGTACATAGATACGCTGTATCCGTGAGGAGGCCAAGATGCCAGGTAACATTGTGTGGAAAATCAATCTATGATTATTATGGACGTTTTGTCCCAAGAACAGCCAGGGGAAGAAAGGAGGGTGGGGGGTGGGGCCACATGAACCCTGTTCTAGGGTGAAACCAGGGGAAGTTACTGCAGATGTTCCGAAATAGAAGAGAAAGGTAAAAACGGTGTTGATAGGATGACTTCTGGGAAAGATGTCTAAAGTTTCTGCATCTACATTCTGGAAATCATTGTGTTTCAGAGACTCCAAAAGGGAGGAAAAGAAAACCCAGAAAAACAGAACCCAAAAAACCAGTGGAACCCAAAAAACCTGCTGAGGCCAAAAAATCTGCCAGGTCCACAAAATCAAAAGAAAAGCAAGAAAAAATTACCGACAACTTTAAAGTGAAAAGAAAAGTTGACCGTTTTAATGGTGTTTCTGAAGCTGAACTTCTGACCAAGACTCTCCCAGACATTTTGACCTTCAATCTGGACATAGTGATTGTAAGGATTTTTTTAAATTTTAATTTAATTTATTTTAATTATTATTAGTTTCAGGTGTACAAAATAATGCAATAGTTATCCTTTTCACTCCTCACAAAGTAGATTGTAAGGATTTTTGTCCTCATTTGGTTTTATAAATAGCATTGGTGGTTTAACTTAACCTTTATCCTTGCAAATAATTTTGCCTAAAAGAACCATTTCTAAGAATCCTTTTGGTAGTAAATGCTGTCACCTTCATGAGGTTGAATTATACGGGAGGGTTTAAGAGGGTGGGCTCCAGCGTGGGGCTGTCTGGTTTCCAATCCTACTCTGTGGGTATGACCCTGGACAAACCTTAATCTTATTGGTGAATTAAGGGTGATAATAGTACCTCCCTCATAGGGTTGCAATTAAATAAAATAATCCAAGTGAATCACTTAGATTGCATGACACCTGTGAGTTCTCCATAAATGACAACACTGATTTTGAACTTTGATTTTTGGCTATAACTTTAGGAACATCAGTATGCCAACAACTATAGATGATGTGGAGTAAGCTGTTTGTTGAAGTTAAGAAGCAGACTTGTGGCTGGACTTGGGCTCAGATTGACTGATTGCTTCAGGACCTTTCTTTCCACCCCAGTTGGGTGGGGGTGGGAGCCTAGGGAGATGAAAACTGGTTTTTAAAAACACAGCAATACTTCTAATATAAAGGAAATTTCTTTCCTCAAAATGGAATACTTTGTTTGGATCAAGAGTAGGTAATTGATAAATGATATTGTTTATGATGTGGGATTAAATGCTTATTTTATTTTATTTATTTATTTTTTAGCTGAGCCATCCTGCCACCTGTTGGCAGCTCAGCAGCAGCTCAGCTCGGGCCAGGAATCGAACCGGCGACCCTGTTGCTCAGAGCTCGCACTCTTGAGCGAGCTCTTAACCAACTGAGCCACTCGGCCGGCCCATAAATTTTTATTTTCATAAATTCAGTTTTGTCCACCACTCCTCCATAGAAGTCCTAAGGCTAATTAAACCTTACTTTTCAAAACTAAAATGTATAAACATTTCTTGTAGATTGGCATCAACCCAGGACTAATGGCTGCTTACAAAGGGCATCATTACCCTGGACCTGGAAACCATTTCTGTAAGTGGTTACTTTTTCTTATTATTTTACTTTTAAACTAGATATCTTTGTTAATAGCCTGGGTTTTTCTTAAACCGAGTTGTGTTTTTAATAGGAGAGATTGTATATGTGTAAACATACATAAATGTTTTCTGTGTACACAAAAATAAAAGGTTTGAAATGATATGTCACTGTTAACATTTTGGTTTATGAAAAGGAGTATTTCTCTTTCATTTGAATTGTTTCAAATGAGTTTAACTACGTTTTTTTAAGGAATTTTTTTTTTTTAGTTGTTATCTACAGACATAGTAACAATAACAGTACATGGTTGTGCCAGTGCAGACAGAATACTGACCTTTCCAGATTTCTGCTGATTATTTCCAAGGAGAGATGAAATGAAATGTCTTGATCATTGACAGTCAAGTTGTAGTAGTTAAGAAAGCTGTGATTAAGAAGCAAAAAAAAAAAAAAAAGAAAGAAAATAAATAATAAAATAAAAAGAGCAAAAGAAAGAAAAAAGAATAGAAGGAGGAAGAAAAAAAAAAGAAATGCTGTGATTGGAGACATTCTCTACAGATATGTTGTATCTAGCAGAAAATAGTATTAAAGACCCTCAAACTTGAAGAGTGAGCTTTCAAACCAAGCGTAACTACTGTTGTATTGTCCTGTATATCAGTGGTCTTGCCTAACAAGGCACTCAGTAGGCCTTTGGGAAATACTAATTGATTATTAAAGTAACATTAAAAACTTTTAGGGCAAATGAGAGTAATGTGCTTTGGGAACTAATAACATAACTGTCTCCATTATTTAAACAACTTTTTTCTAGAGAAGTTTGAGCTTTACATTTTCTCCACTGTCAAAGCGTTTCAATGTTCTGAGTCTATTGGTGTGTGTTTATCTGTTTGAGGTATTCGGGGCAGGCGGTGGTAGCACCAATTATTAGAAAGGAAAACAAACAGTTTTAAAGTTTCCTACACTGACTGTGTATTCTTGACAGGCATTTGTTTACCTTAACCCCCTGTGAAAAGGAGATGAGATAATAGTAATATCTCATAAGATAATTATAATGATTGGTTGAGATAACCCATGCAAAGGGCTTAGCTTAATACCTAGCATATAGTAATTGCTCGACATGATATTTGACCTATGTGATAATCTTTTTTTTGTTGGTTTTTTAATTTCAAGAATACAGTGGAGACTACCACATCAGTCCACAGGGCACAAACCTTTGACCTTCTACAGAAATAAACCAAACTCTCTTTTTCACAGGGAAGTGTCTGTTTATGTCAGGACTGAGTGAGGTCCAGCTGAACCATATGGATGATCACACTTTACCAGGGAAGTACGGTATTGGATTTACCAACATGGTGGAAAGGACCACACCAGGCAGCAAGGATCTTTCCAGGTAATTATAGAACATTTATTTTTAAAGGTTGGAACGTTAGCCACTCTGGTGCCTCATGCACTCTAAGAACATCATATGTATCTAGTTCAAGCTGAGCCTAACAAATAGTATATGAATTGGTCTTTTTTTGAAAGTTCTCTGAATCTAGCATATTATAAATATTGCCATACTTATATTTTGACTACTTTTTAATTCAATTTTAGTAAAGAATTTCGTGAAGGAGGACGTATTCTAGTGCAAAAATTACAGAAATATCAGCCACGAATAGCAGTGTTTAATGGAAAATGTAAGATTTACTTTTAAATTTTATCTTTTTTCTTTGCTAACTTTATGGGCAATGTAAATGTGTTTGTATTTCATTTTAGGTATTTATGAAATTTTTAGTAAAGAAGTTTTTGGAGTAAGGGTTAAGAACTTAGAATTTGGACTTCAACCCCATAAGATCCCAGACACAGAAACTGTAAGTCCTTAAAATTACATTTGTAAATCACCTAAATATGAATTTTTATTGTACCTAGTTTCCCTTTTTTATCTGTTCTATACATTGTAATGTATTCCATGAAAAAACACACACTGTATTTTGTTGAGTAAAATCTATATATATCAACTTGAACTAATAGTTGCAAATTAACTCAGATACTGTTACAGTTTTATTAGGAAAAGAAACATTTGATGTTATGTTATTTGGCTAAAATATTGAGAGGAGCTACATTCAAAACATATTTAATGGAATATTCTATCAAATTCAAGTGAGTTAACCCTCGTTCAGTTGTGAAACAAACATGTCAATATAGACATCCTGTTTAGTAAAATTGCTATTTGCGCCATTTACATATATGAGTCCACCTTCATTTTAGAACCATATAAATAGCACTGCGCAGTTGTAGACACATCCAGCCAACCTGACTGGCACTTGGTGCTGTTGTCTTATGGCATCATGAAATACCACAGTGGTTTTCAAACGGTCATTTTTGCAGACGTTTGCAAAGCTTCTGCAGACGTTTGGTTCAAATTTTGCTTCCTAAATACAGTTTTAATTTTTATTTACAGCTTTTTAAGAAAACAACACACACGCACAGACCCATGTGCTATAGATAGCGCTTTAAATGATGGAGAAGCCAGTGTGCAGACAGGTGTTTACAGAGACCTCAGAATAAAGTTTCTACCACCTACATACATTTGAACTTCCCCTTTTTAAATTTCTTCTGTTTTTAACGTCTTATAAATATGAGATTGATGAAGTGGGTTGTAGCACTAGTCTTTCTTTAAATTGAGGCCTACCCTTCTCTACTTAGGTAAAATTGTACAGGTGAGTTCGCTACTTCCTGTGAGTACTGAATTATTGTCCGTTCAATGCCAGATGAGGCTCTGGTACATCTCTCAGATATGTGATTGCAGTAGTGCAATAATGAGTGAACTTGAATCATGTCACAATAGGTAGTTCTAGCTCTTATAATGAGCTGTAAGTGCATTTATGTTTTAAAATTTATAGTCTCACTCTTAAATGTATAAGAGATACATTGTTATATATTTTGTTATGCTCTGTGAAAGACAGTTTGTCATCCAAAATGTCTAGGAATTTATCCAACAAATACACTCACACCTGTTCTAAATTGAATATGTACAAGGCTTTTCACTTCAGCTTGCAATATGAAGAGATCAGAAACAACCTAGATGCTCTGGTTAAATAAATATGAAAAGTACTACACAGTTAGAAAAAAGGAAGCTCTTTTTACTCTGATATAGTGTCTGATACAGAATTATCTCAAAAGCAAGTTGCAGGACAGGGAGTAGAGCATGTCACCATTTATGTGTGTTTTTGAAGGGATGAGGGAGAATACAGGTTTCAGACATGTATGATTGTATATTTATGGAATACTTCCGGAAAACTTTGCCCTTGGGAAAGAGAACTAGGTGGATAGAGACAGAATTGGGAGGGAAGACTTTTCATTGTAAACTTTTTGCCCTTTTCTACCTTTGGAATTGTGAACCATATATTTACTATTAAGAAGAAAAAACTATTAATTGATAGATGAACATTGTGGGTGGGGGAGCCTCGTTGTTTTTTTATTTATTGACTGTGTAATAAGTAGATATTACAAATTTGAACTCAAACACAACTACTTTATTTTGCACATATGGCAAGTATCAAGTTATTAACCCAAAGAAAGATTAGTTTTCTAATCTCAATATGAGTGGATTCAATGGCTATTTCTATAACTATAAAATTTTATGATTCTAGCTCTGCTATGTCATGCCATCATCCAGTGCAAGATGTGCTCAGTTTCCTCGAGCCCAGGACAAAGTTCATTACTACATTAAGCTGAAAGACTTAAGAGATCAATTGAAAGGCATTGAACGAAACGCAGACATTCAAGAGGTGCAATATACATTTGACCTACAGCTTGCCCAAGGTGTGTCACCGTTATCGATCCTTGTATTTATTTCATGTATATATACATTGCAGAAGGTATGTTGTGGATTTAAAAGCAGGAGAAAAACAATTATATTTCTAGCCAGAGTGCTCTGATAATGGATACTAGTTCACTGTTAAAATATCCTTTTACCAAGGTCATCCATCTACTACAGATGTTGAGGATATAAGAAACATAGTAGCTCACCTAAAATTAAATCTTACAGGCTTTTAATTTAGTATATGTTAATTTAGTATATGAGTTAATTTAGTATATGTTACAAATAGTTTAAAAGATTATAGCAATACAGCTGAAACTAATTCTAAAAAATGTGTATTTCATAATAAAAAATAATTTAATAAAAAAAATAAAAAAAGATTATAGCAAAAGATGTATCTTAGTATATGTGAACATTCGAGAAAAAGATTTCTTTGTCCTGATTTCTGTATAGCGCTGTTTTTAAAATTGTTGTACAAAATCAGTTTTAAATCCCTTTTACCTTCGTCACAGAGGATGCAAAGAAGATGGCTGTTAAGGAAGAAAAATATGATCCGGGTTACGAAGCAGCATATGGCGGGGCTTATGGTGAAAATCTGTGCAATAGTGAACCTTGCAGCTTCTCCTCAAATGGGCTGAGTATGTCCTCCTTCCCCATGTTTGTTCCTTTCAAAGACTTGGTTTGGTCAGGATTGGCAAAAAAAAATTTTTTTAAGTATATTATTGAAAAATGGGAATAGTAATATAAGAATTTATTTAGTGACTTACAGAGAAAATTTGATGGTTATTGAATGTTTAGCTACACAAACGTTCAAAGCTCATTTTCTTTAAGTCCATGACACTAATAAGTCATCCTAGTGGCGTTTTCCTCCCCAAATAACAAATGAAGATTTTTCAGTCCTATATCTGAAAATCAAACAGAAACTTATAATAAAGAAGGCTTGCTTAACTATTTCAATGACAGTTCTCCTTCACCGGACAGCTGAAATCTCCTAATTTGATGATTTAAAACTTCTAAACAGAATAAACTAACATCCTTTTCCCCGCAGCAGCTGACAGTGGAAACGCAACTTTCGGTGATGTTCCAAATGGGCCGTGGATGAGCCAGTCATTTACAGACCAGATTCCTTCCTTTAATAATCTTTGTGGGACGCAAGAACAGATGCAAGGAAACCACGCGTAGGAACCGTGCTTCTCAGCTCTGCTCCAATGCTGCAGTTTTAATGCAGTTGTCAGTTTGCTAACCCAAGAATTTTCTTAGTGTTTTACTCTGGTGACATAATCATAATACAGTTGTGTGGTAGAATCAACTGTATAAACCTATTATAAGTAGTTTAGAAGGAAAAAGGAGGGTTTTCTTGTATATGTGTTTTTGTATTCGAATTAACTGCCATTCCAGCATTTTATAAACGCTCTTTCATTGATGAAGAAATTGATTTTCTTTTGAGAGTCACTTTTAATCTGTAATTTTAAAATGTGACAGTCTGAATATTTATACGTGATTATTAACTGCATAAACTTAGATCCACCATTGTCCCTTTTTTGCCTAAGAAGGGCATGCTAATAATTAGAATTACTGGTAAAGAGGCACATGTGTTGGTTTTCATATGTGAAATTAAGCCTCAGTGGAGCCTCACTTGGTAGTTTTTAGTGGCGTTTGCTGGGCTTCCTGAGTCATATTCATACCCAGACCCCTGCTTTCGCAATGGTGAGCATTTCCGAAAGTTGCTTAGCTGTACAGATGTGGAGTGTGACTATGCAGCAGGGAGACTCCCATGGCCTTACCTGACAGGGCACCGAGCCCAGGCTTTGGCCCCTGCGTGTTAATCCTCTAATAGGCAGAAACGGTTCTGCCAGAATGGTAGGATCCAGAGAATGCAGTAGACCTTTTCAATTTTACTTCATCTGTCTTACTTGAGAGACATACATTTTATAGGGAAGGAACTGAATTTCTGTCTTAGCATCACCCTTCAAATTTTATCCTCCTTGGCTTTAAGGATATAACGTGGCAAGTGTTGAGAAATGAATTTTCAGGCTGAGCAACAAGGTGCTGGAGGTGTTTGATCATGTTATTTAAACTGGTGCTTTATGTACATGAGATGTACTGATATTAGTAATACAGAATTCTTCTCACTAGGGAAAATCTAATAAGCCTGTAATTTAAAAAATCCTTTCTCTGCATCATTGCTGATTGTTACTGTGGACTAAGGAAACCTCATGGTAAGGTTAATTTGAAGTAACGTCCCTTTGATTTTCTAATGCATTTTCCATGGTGCTATGAATAGTCCAGACTACTAGGCCTGGCAGATGTAAAGCTGGGTATTCGGACATGCCATTTGCATTCACTCCTGATCACTTACACCCAAGGAGCATGCTTTTTAATATGGAAATATTTATGAGGTGTGGTGTTGTTTTTTTCCCTAAGAGGTTATATGGCCTATTCTTTTTATAGTAAGAGAAACAAATCCTTGTTGTGAATCTTAACATGCTTTTTAGCTGTGGCTATGATGGATTTCATTTTTCTTTTAGTCTAGGTCAAGCTGTGTAAAGTCATTCATGTTATTTAAATCATGTACTGTACTGCTGTTTACATGGATGTTTTGTGCAGGTGCTTTGAAGTGCCTTGCATCAGGGATTAGGAACAATTGAATTATTTTTTCATGGGACTATGTAAAGCATGTAACTAGGTATTGCTTTGGTATATAATAATTTGTAGCCTTACAATAGAGTTTTTTTTTTTAATTTAAGTGGAGAAAGTACCCTTTAAATTATGATTGACACTCATTAGAGAATGGGTTTGAGGATTTTCCAAGCATAAAACAATGGTGTTTTCATTAAATATGGACAGATGACTAGTAAATGTTGATATATCCTATACATGACAATATGAGACTTTTTCATTAAGTAATATTGAAAAAAATTTTAAATTCCTTTGAAAGTCTGATGGTTTTTACAATAAAAAAATATTATGAATGATTATCCTTAAGTTGCAGGCTTTTCTTTAGCAAGAATGTTATTCTTTCCCCCTTTAAACCTGAGATCGGTTTACCTTCTATTATATTTATCATGTAGAATGTATATATATATATATATATATATATATATATATATATATATAATGAAAATCATTAAAAATCTATGATTTTTATTTTTTCAGACATGTTTTAAATGTAATACAAAAGATTGTCAACCTGTTAAAAAATACCTACATATGAAAAATACATTTAGATATTTAAAACGTTTTTAGATATAATTGTCATTGAGTTAAGCAAATGGATTGCCGAAACCCAGATGGGTTTGTTCTTTCCAACAACGTATTTCACTCACATAATCCTGATTTCCATAATTACCATTGTGCTTAAGGCAGTCAGTCGATACCTGCGTGATCCAAGGTACCATATGCACACAGTAACTTTTGTTTTTTATATTGTGGATCATATGTATCAATGATACTGTTCATAAAGAATGGTGTTATAGTAGGCTACAAATGGACGAGTCCACATTTTTATACAGAAAATATTTAAAATGTCAAGTTGTATCAGCTATTGTGATTGAGTTTAAAGATCCCTGCAGGGTCAGGAACAAACCAGCTTTCCCATAAGTCATTGTGAACACTGGGGAAGTCCCAAGGTTTGTGTCTTCCATTCCAGTGCAGTAATTTTGCTTCTTGCAGAAAATGCTCCGAATATCTGGTATCTGGATTCCAGCCTTCATTGCGTTTAGAGAAAAGTAATAGTCTTGTTAGAAAATAAAATTTTTATATTAAAAATTGAATGCAGGTTCATTATAAAAAAAATAAAAATTAAATCAAAGAGTATGCATTGACATTACCACCCACCCTAAATCTCCAAAATAACCATTGTTAGAGTTTCTCATGAAATCTTTTCAGTGATACTCTACCTGTACACCAGTATTTATGTAAATATGCATGTGTGTATCTTATGTATGTGTGTGTACAGTAAAACCTTGGATTGCGAGTAACGTTTGCGAGGCTTCCACAATATGAGCAAACATTTCTAATACATTTTAATGTGGTAAACAAGCAATGTCTTGCAATACGAGTGGTTTGTTTCCGGAACGATAGGCTCGCAAACCAAGGTATTACTGTATACACATATATGTTTTTATTGTTTGTTCGTTCTTTTGTGTTTTTTTTTTTTTTTAGCTAAGCCATCCTGCCACCTGTTGGCAGCTCAGTGGCAGCTCAGCTCGGGCCACGAATCGAACCGGTGACCCTGTTGCTCAGAGCTCGCTCTTAACCAACTGAACCACTCAGCTGGCCCTCTATATTTTAAAATGTATTTGTAACTTGCCCTTTACAATTACTGTCTTAGGAAACTTTCCACAGTAGTACATGTGGATTTAAGGAAATATTTTTAATGACTACATAGACTGAATACATGATTCTTTATTTAGGGAGTTTCTTATTAAGGACATTCAGGTTGTGTCCCTTCACTAGCATAAACACTGCTATAATGAACAGTCTTCTATGCATGTCTTGTGCATGCACGAGTATACAAATACATCTGTAGGATAAAATCTTGTAAGTGGAATTGCTAGATTGAAGGGTGTGTGCCTTTCACATTTTGATAGGAGATTGCCAGATTGTCCGCAAAAGAACTTGTAATAGTTTCCCTCCAACCCAGCGTTTACGGGAGCTCTTGTTTTTCTACATTTTCCCTCAATATGGCAACATTTTCTTTTAAATGGTCTGATTTTTACCATATGAAATGTGACGAAGAGTAAGACCTACTTTTTAACAAACAGCTATCTCCATTTGAATAGTATCCCCCTCATAAGTAATCACTTAGAGACTGTGTATTTACCCTAATATTGCCGTTGCTCAGAATAGTTTTAGAACATCTCTTCAAGAAGGACAATAAGAACTTGTGAATGTAAATCTTTTTTTAAAATATCCATTATGGTGTTAAATTTTCTTTCTAAGAAAGGGAATTTGACATTTTTAAAAAATAGCTGAAAGTCCATTGAGTAAAGAGATGTTGAATAGCTAGAATTATGTTATTCTAGATTAACATATGATATAAGAAAAAAAACAAACACCAAGAACCTGTCTTCTGTTATTCATAAACATGTCTGTGAAGGCAGTTGCGGAAGAGGAGCTCGGCGTTTCAGGCTATAGTATCATAATTGGAATAATTACCGACTTCCAAAGAATCTATACAAAGGTGATATTAATTTGGGAAGAGACACCTTCATGTGACATGTCTCCACTAAGTAGGACATCTCTCAGCTCCGTGACTGAAGGACTCTGTAGGGGCTTGCACGTTGGCTTTTAGCTAAATAGTTTTCATAACTTTTAAAAATCTTAAGCTTCTATGTTTAGACTCAAACTTAATACCCATTAGTGTTACATTGCTTTCTGCTTTCAGAACACTGTAAAACCGAGTCATTTTTCAAATGATCACTTGTGTTGATTTACTTTGCAGACCATCGCTGATTCCAAAACCTTCAGCACAGAAAATGTTCTTTTCTACAAAGAAAAAGGACTTTCCCCTTTGGAAGATCCTGTGCCTTCCTACTTGTCAATAAATCAGATATTTCATAAGATGTAATTCTGAGTCTCTGTTCAAGATCATAACATGCTCTAACATTATCGATCCAAGCTCCGCATAGCTGTGCCTACACTACATTTTTTTTTAAATTTTTATTGGGGTATTGGGGGGATGGGAACAGTGAAGGGGAATTGGGGGAAGGGGAACAGACAAGTTGCTGTCCTTTTGTTCTTCAGTCTAGTTGTGGAGGATGTTGCTTCACTGGCCCAAGTTGGCACCATCATT
>NW_017731518.1:915060-919489 GCF_001890085.2 Hipposideros armiger | reverse complement strand
TTGAGCTGTTGTTCAGCATCTTAGCTGTAGAGGGCAGTGTCACTGGCCCTCATATGTGGGATCCGAACCGGGGCCCTCTGGTGTCCCAAACCAGTTCTTAACCATCGCGCCACTTGGCCGGCCCTACACTACATTTTTTTATAGACATTCTACCCTGATGGGATTTTTCTGCACGTTCATTACATGGAAATGTTGATATTTGACCTAACAGTGAACTCAACATTATGATAAATCAAATCAGATGGAACAATAGTGTCCTTAACTTCCCTGTGTCACTCTTATGTGCATACAGATGCTCAGGGAAATCAGGAAAGATTCTGGTAATGAGGCAGAAGCAAATCTATATGGAATCCTTAAGGGGAGACAGGAACCCAGCTTCCAGATTTGTCCTTTCTTTTAAAAGGGAGAGTAAGGGACATACCACCTTGCAGGATTGTTCTTAGAATTAGAAATAATGTTCACTTTTATCACCAGAACTTAGTCCTTGGCAATGTAATGGGCACCTATGGACGATTACATCCATAATCGTCTCCAATCCTAAAATAATCCCCAAATGTCTGAAAACAAAAGGATTTTTAATAACTTCTTTGGTAGCAAAACCTAGATCCCGCTCGGGGTATTGTATAACAAAAGTATATGAACCACATTACCTTTCTTAAACTCGAAACGTTTCTAAATTTCTAAACAGGTCTGGCCCAGTCGTTTCTGGCTCATGGGTTGTGGTCATGTATCTGAATGAATGTGAATGACTTCTGTGCCTGGTTGTGGTCTAAGCAATTTACATGTATTAGGTAATTTATTCCTCATAAAAAAAAACTTTATACGGTTCTATAAGCTTCAGTTTACAAATGAAACTAAGGCACAGAGGAATTGAGTAACTTGCCCAAGATGGTAATAGCAGAATCGGGGTTCCAACCCCCACCCAAGAGCCTGCACTCCTGCAGTGAAGAGGGAATAAGAGACTACTAAGGGACTCGCATAATGCACAACTAGTAAACAACTTAGATATCAAAATACATCAAAGCCATGATGCTAATTCATTTGGTTTTGCCCACTCTGGCTACTGCAAAAGTGTAATAAAATCATGTGAAAAAAACTTGACAGTGAAAGTTCTATCTTAATGTTTTATTTGGCACATACTATATGCTAAGCATGAGTCTAATTGCTTTTCATGAATTCCTAGAAACACACCTCTCAGTTCAGCCATTTTTATCAGCTGCTATTGCAGAATCTGAGCAGTGAGAGTTAAATAATGTGCCCAAGGTCATCTCTAAGGTCACCCAGAGGATTTGAATTGAGGAAGCTGGTGCTATTGCACATTTTCCCCGACCTTGGTGCTTATTGAGTCTATAAAATGCACATTTGCGTTGTTTTTCTAAAATACTTACCCAGGTGCCTTATGTGCCACAGGGGATTGATTGTGGAGTATTTCCCATGAAACACAATCAGCATTGGGGAGGTGGCCACACCTCCTCCCAGGGAGCTGCTGTAGAGATTTTCCCTAAAAAGGAATAGAAAAGCAACATTTGGTCGGAAGCCCCACAGACTCAGATAAAGTAGAATCTAATAATTTTAAAATTATTTTTAAATTACTATATAATAAGACTATAGCCTTTGATTTCCCCACCAACTTTTTATTTTGAAAATTGCCAAACCTACACAAAATTGTGAAAAGAATACCATGAACTTCCATGTACTTCACCTCCATTCACACAGAGTGCTAATACTTTGCCATTTTAATCCTCAGGCTTTTTTATGGCAAACAGAGATCAAATTCTGATCCTACATTATTTAGAATACCTTTATTCACAAATTCAAGATTATGTGGTATTAAAATTATCCAGAAAAAAGAAAGAAGGGAAATACAATGTCATGATCCTAGTGGTTGTGTTGGTTTTATTTTCTCCATTTAAAACTTCAATAAGGAAAAATGATAAACTTTGAAAAAAATCAACCCTAAGAAACAAAGTTGCCTTTATAAAGTAATGCTTAAAAATAAATCTATGTAAGAAGGAGAAACTCGACTGAGATAAATGATTTTCAGTTGAAAAGGTTCACTAGGATTCTGGGAGATTTAAAGTCACATTATTAAGCCATTTATTAGAAAACTTTGTATAATAAGGGATTCTGCAGGATATCACTCCTCTGACATGTCATTTGAGAATAAATTTTCACCTACTGCCCCTTTTCTTTCTCAACAGTGCCTCTGTGAGAAAGTCCTACCTAAGATGTCTATAAAATATTAATAACCCCTGAGCTATACATAGAAAATTCATTGAATAATTTTGTTCCCAAGCATGGAAAAAAAATGGTAAAGAGGTGTACACATACTCCACATTTTTTTGCATCCATTTCTCCAGTTGTTTGGTGATACGCTGGTGCTTCCATTCCGTGATGTTGGCAACAATCACACCAGGATTGAATGAGCAAGTGCTGGGGCTTATGCCGAGGTCTTTGATAGTCTTTTTCCGGTAGTCCAGATAACCCATGTATGTATTCTGTAGAGGAACAGGATACGCATGCTTTTTTTTTTTTTTCTTTTTTATTAGCTGAGCCATCCTGCTACCTGTTGGCAGCTCAGCAGCTGCTCAGCTCAGGCTGGACTCGAACCGCTGTTGCTCAGAGCTCAAACCCTTGAGCGAGCTCTTAACCAACTGAGCCACTCGGCCGGCCCAGGATACGCATGCTTTTGATCAACGGGTATTTTATTTCTGGAAAAGGATAATTTCCTTGAAACCATTGTGCAGTGCCTCTGGGTTCCCTCCTGTGTCCCTGGCCACATCCCACTGTCCTCCTTTGCTGGCTTCCTCTTGTTTCCCCAGCTTCTAAAAGCTGAGTGCCTAGCCTCATTTCTAGCTCCGTTCCTTTCTCTCGTACTGACTCCCTAGACAGCCTCAGCCAGTCTCGTGGCTCTAAATACTATCTGTGTAGACAGTTCTGACCTCTCTGGATTCTCAACTCCTGCTACATCTGCCAACACAGTGTCTCCTTCTGGACACTTAATAAGGCAACTCCACTTACATCCAAAAAATGCTCCCAATCCTATCCCAAGTGGGCTGACCTACCACCTGCCCCACCTCAGTTGGTGGTAACTCTCCTAGTTACTTAGGCAAAAAACCCAGGGTTATTAGGTCATCCTTGACTCCTCTTTCTCACTTTTCATACAATTCTGTCAACCAATCTATTGGTCCCATCTTCCAAACTAGATGCAGAAGCCAACCACTTCCCAATGCCTCTACTGCTGCCTTCCTGGTCCAGGCCATGATGACCACTCACTGGTTTTCTGCCAGCTCCTCCTAACTCGTGTCCCTGCTTCCATCCTTTTTAACCCCCTCTGTCTCTCTGATCCTCATCTGCTCAAAGCCCCTCCAATGGCGTCCCATCTCATTCAGAGTAAAAGTGAGAGCTCCTAAAATGGTCTGCCCTGCCCTATACCATCTGCCCTCCCATTATCTCTCCAAGTTCTGTAATTCTTCTCCTTGATCCCTCTGTCATGCTGACCTTATTTCTTTAAGACACCAGACACACTCCCGCCTCAGGACCTTTGCACTTGCTGTTAACCTCTTCATGGAATGTTTTTCTCCCTCTTTCAGGTATGCTCAGCAACATCATCTCAGCAGAGCCTTCCATGATCACCCTATTTAAAATGCAGCCCCACCTCCACCCTGAACATCTACTAAGTATTTTACTTGTCTTCCCTCTAGAATGTAAGCTACACAAAGGCAGGCATTTTAGTTTTGTTTGCTGTACTACTAGTACCTAAAACAGTGTCAGGCACATAGAAAGCACTCAGTAGGTAGTTGAATGAATGTAACATGAGGCAGGACATATTGTTTCACATAGGCTGCCATAAGCCACCTCAGTGGGATGCTCAAATATGACCTGAAAGTAATAGACTCACTCAGGCACTTTCTATGTGCCAGGCACTGTTCTAAGAACTTCACAGGCATTACCTTATTAATTGCCAGTAATAAGTTTACATGTATTAACTAATTTAATCCTCTATTTGATAAATAAGGAAGAATACAATTGGTTAAGTATTTGGCCCAAGATCAAAGCCACTAAGTGATGGAGTTAAGATCCTGACAAAGTTGTGTTTGGCCCCAGAGTCTAGGCCCTAAAGTGTGTCACATCTTAAATGTCAGACATTTAAAATTATTTCCTGAAACTTGCTTTGAAGAACAGCATTCAATTCTTAATGGCACGTTGTATTTCAAAGCCATTCTTTTGGTTTCAGTATTACACATAGGTTCAACTTTCCTCATTTCCATCAGGGTACAGAGGTCTTTACCCTTAAACAAAATCAATATTCTCCTCTGCTGAAAGAGGGGAAAAAGAAGTGATGGTCAAAACCCTGAGAATAGGGCTGGCCGAGTGGCACGTTGGTTAAGAGCTGGCTTGGGACGCCAGAGGATCCCAGTTCGGATCC
>NW_017731518.1:907459-914965 GCF_001890085.2 Hipposideros armiger | reverse complement strand
GATGGCGTAGGCTGCAGCCCCTGCTGCAGTGGGTTGCCATGGGCTACCGTGTGTAGCCAGCAGCCAGCGTGAGCGGCCAGCAGCCGCCGTGAGCGGCCATCCAGAAGCCGGCGACTGGTCTGCCTCGCCCGGGAAGAGCGCAATGATGGTGCCAACTTGGGCTGGTGAAGCAACGTCCTCTACAACTAGACTGAAGAACAAAACGACAGCAACTTGTCTGTTCCCCTTCCCCCAATTCCCCAGCGCTGTTCCCCTCCCCCAATTCCCCAATAAAAATCTTTAAAACAACAAACAAACCCTGAGAATAGAACCAAAGATTCAGTGAGTCTCTCTCACAGAAACACCATCTCTGACACAGAGGGTGATTAAAAGTGACCTAGATAACAACTGTCATCTCTGGCACATTTACTACACACGGGACTTGTTGACATCATGTTATGTCATCACAGTTCACAAAAACACAACAACATGGATATTATTGTCATGTTTCAGATATGGAAAGTGGGACTTACAGGGTTCAGTAACGCTAAGGAGTGGAGGCAGGGTGTGAACCGGAAGCCCAGGCCCTTGTGCTGTTCTGCCTCCTGCAGTCGACTGGCTGGGTTCTCGAAGGTGTAGCTAACGTTCATGTTGAATTGAACATGGGGGGAAAAGGGAGGAGAGTGGCAGGGGAAGGCGGGACTTTCGAGACAGTGTGCTCACCTGCAGCCCCACAAGCCTGTTTGTGTCCTGAGACAAGGGCAAATCGCAGTCATCTGAAAACGCAGCCGCATGGCCCAGGGCCAAGGTGGTTTCATACAGTTCTTGGATATCACCTGAATTTAGAAACACCAGGAGTTAAAATATTATTGCACTTGTTTCAGAGCTGGAAGGAGCCTTAGAGCTGAAACTAATGCCTGGTTTTGCTATGAGGTGGAAGTATGTGATCCCTGATTTCATATGGCTTGGCAATTTACTTAATAAGGATAGCTTGTATTAGTTTGCAAAGCCATTTGATATGGAGCTCTGATCAGCATTAGTCAAATTTCTTTATTTCTGTTGCTATGTAGGTACCACACCCATGCTGATCTGATGTGCGTGTGGGAGAGAGAGAAGGCAACATTTAAACCCAAAAGTTAGCTCACTTCTAAGAACGTCATAGAGAGACTATCTCCCTATGTTTGAGGGATGCAGAGAAAGGAAAGTCTACTAAGCCGTTTATCACAGATTTTGACAATCAGAGAACGGCTCTCAGAAAGTTAACTGGACTATCCAGGGAAGTGAGTATCCACCCGTTTTCAAAATATTCCTGAATTTACAATACTAAACTCCCAACTTCGATAAGCAGTCAAAAATCACTGGGCAGCTAGCTATCTAGAAAACGAAGAGAGACAGTCATTCTACTTATCAGCTCCTCCTTTTCCAAGTGGTCTTGGCAGTCGGCGAGTATACCTTGTACAATTACATCATCATCCAAATAGATGACTTTCTCATGCTGGTGGATAAGCAGAGGGAGATAAAATCGAACGAAGTTCAGCTGTTAAAACGACAAAAGAAGCCATGTTGGGGAAGAGGCGTATGACTCAGTGTCTTCCAGAGTGCTGGAGGGTCGGCTTTGACCATGGCCTCGGCCCAGCTCCAGGTTTAGAGCAGAATGAAACCGGCCACAAAGATGCCTCACTTGGCTTCTGGTGCCCGAATTATCTGGGCCCTGGGGCTGAAATCAGTGCTGGCAGATGAGCACTTCTCCTAGATCCGAACCCTCAACTGCTCAGACGGTCACCAATTTCATCTCTGTGAACGGCTACAGTGGGAGTCACAGAGGTTCCCTCGTCAATCTTTTAGGCCACAGGCTTCCTGTCTTCCTCAAATGAATACATTTGACTACTGTCAACTGAATCAGCTATACACACACACACACACACACACACACACACACACACACACACACGCATCATCCCCAACAATAAGCTCAACCTCTTAGCTCCTGGAACCAGAAAAAAGTGGGAGAAGCGCTGGCTGAGGGTGAGTTTTATTAGCCACAACAAGGCTTAATCCTAAGTCCCAGCTCAGCTCACACTCTAGTAATAAATATCTGGAATTGAGGAAAGATATATCATTAAAGGGCTTAGAATTTAGTACATTTTTAAGGATGGATTTAAATAACTATTATATGTAGAAAGTGGCCACATATTCTGTAAACCCACCATCAGTAGCACTCTTTATGCAGGAGGAGAGGGTCCCTTTTGTAAGACCTCTTACAGTAAAACACCTTAAGATTCCCAAAACTAGGAAAAAAGTGGGTGTCTCCTGAAAATATCATCTTAGTCGGTACTAGGAAGTTTATAATCCATCATTGCTTTTCCTTAGCCGCTGGGATTCTCCAAGCTAAATTTCATGTCCAATCACAGTACACACAATAGCCTGTGGGGTTGGGAACATGTCTTCCTGGCCCCACTACTTGGCCCAGACCCCCACCCCCACAGGTGTATTCACACACATAAATGCATCCTACAGGTTTTTATGCTTCATTTCCTCTTTCACATTAAACTTCATTATGCTTATGGAAACCATCTTAAATCCTTTCTGGAGCAGGTTTATAAATTACAAACACCCAGAGTTTGGTGGAAATCTAACAACTGTGAGGCTTCACAAACATTCTGTCTGCATCCCAGGGGCTAGAGCTCCATAATGAACAGATCTCACCAAGAACTGTTCCCCAGCATGTGCACGGTCCCTACTCACAGGCTGGAGCAATTCGGGCCTCGATGCGTCTGGTCTGATCTTCCCTTTGAGGACCACAGGGTTGAATTCCACAACTTTAAAATTTATTTCTCTCAGTTTAGAATGTTCGATCCATTTTCTAAAGGGATGAAAACAACAACAACAACAACAACAACAAAACGCTCTCGTACACACTTCCCAGCGTTCCTCAATGTGCCTGTTGCCTCAGAATCAATCTGTTGCCTCCTTAGAAAGTACAAAACAAAATGTTGGTAACTTTAGTAAAGTTTAGTCTACAAATCCTTCGGATTCTTTCCCCATCTGGTCTGGCTTTAAAGCTTTTTTTTTTTTTTTTTTGTTAATTCACATAACTCTGTCTGCAAAGGAAATGAAGGAAATGAAACAAAATAGTAATAACCAACTATCTCCCCAGATCTACATAGTCTCCCCAGCAAACTGTAAGAACAAAAAGTGTTCCTTCTTTCTTACAAAGCAGCATCTATGGTTGCTAGTACTCTTTGCCACATGCTAAAAGCTCGGTAATGTTATGAAGCAGGACATTCTCAACTTCCTGTGGTGACTGAAGTAAACTTTGCACTGCTATTTTGACTCCAGGGACAATTTGAATTTGCCTTTGTCTCTCAATCTTCCGCATCCGTCCTTAACCCCTGCCCTCTCCACTTACATTTTCTCAGTCTTACAGAACTTCTATTTTTAACCAATTCATAATAAGATCCTTGGTAGACATATCTCAAAATAAAATTTTCAATGACTAAAGCCACATAGGGTAGCATTTGTTGTTGATTAAAAATCTATGGAAGGAGAACTGATTCTGGGTGGTGAACACACAATGCAATATACAGATGACATATTCTAGACTTGTACATCTGAAACCTATATACTCTTACTAACCAATGTCACCCCAATAAATTTAATTTAATTTTATTATTTTTAATAAATTTAATTTTAAAAATCGACAAAACAATTAAAGCTTCCCAACAAAATTTAGATCCGCAAAATCTGAACCATAAAAAATCAGCCATTTCCTCAATGCTGAATATCAGTTACATCTCAATAAAGCTGGGGTGGCATGCGGGGGCGGGGTGGTGGGAACAGTCACGTCAATAACAAAAAGATAGACAACCCAGTTAAAAAATTAACGAAAGACTTGAACATTCATATCCAAGCGGCCACAAAATGTGTGGGGAAAAAAATGTTCAACCTCATCAGAAATAAAGGAACCTGAAATGAAAACCACAATGATCATCAGAACAGCAAAGTTAATGAGGCTGACTATACTAAGTGTTGGCGTGGCAGTTGTTTCGTGGGTGTGCTTACTTTGTGATGACTCAGCTGTACACGGGTTTTATACAGTTTTCTGTTTCTGTGTTATACTTCAATGAAAAGAGTTTTTAAAATGTTTTAAAACAAGGCGTAGTGGACTGGATAACAAAGAACTGGTATCATTCCCCACTCAAATGTGTCATATAGTCCTGAAGCTCAGGCCTTTTGTTCAAGTACAAACCTTTCCTCAGAACATATGACACACGCCATTCTTTGGGGTTTGGTTATCTGTTTCTTATACCAATAGATAATTAAAGGGTTGTTAATGGCAGGCTAAGTGAACAATCTGCAACAATAAATGATAAGAAGAGCGAGGAATGAGACAGAAAAACGAGAAAGCATATATAAGCCCTCAAAACCTACAAGCTGCCAAGAACGATTTAGGTCAGGAGCAAATGTCTTACATATCTCAGTATCTCCTAATGGTGCTATTACCCAAGAATCTAATGATAAAAGCCATATATAAGTACATTCTCATTATAAATGATGGAAATAATACTTGAAATACCTTGAACTTCCCTTCATCACTGCTTTCTCCAGTTCCTCCATTTTCCCTGGAGATAGTCACTGCAAACAGGTAAAAGACCTTTCCAGGTCTTTTTCTTTACAGAAACACATATATGTGCATGTACACATACATAGTTTGGGGGTTTTGATTTTCATTGCTATAGACTGAATGTTTGTGACCCCCTCACACACACCAAATTCATTTGTTGAAACCTAATCCCCAATGTGTTGATGTTTGGAAGTGGGGCCTTTAGGAGGTGATTAGGTCATGAGGGTGGAGCCTTCATGAATCGGATCAGTCTCCTTATAAAAGAGATCCCCAGAGAGCTCCCTCACCCTTATGTCATGGGAGGACACAGCAAGAAGGCAGTCCTCTATGAACCAGGAAGAGGGCCCTTAGCAGACATGGAATCTGCCTCCATAGATGTGAGAAATGCAGTTCTATTGTTTATAAGCCACCCAGCCTGTGGCATCCTGTTATCGCAGCCGGAATGAATTAAGACAGTCACAAAATGGATCATACTATATGAGGTATACTGAAATTTGCATTTTCCACTTAACAATCTACCTTGGGAATCTACTGTGTCAGTGTACACAAATTGCTTTCTTTCTTTTTAAATAGCTGGGTCATATTCCATAGTTCATTTAAATATTCTTCCATTGATGGACATGTAAACATTTAGCAATGTGGTTTTTTTTTTTTTTACTATTTCACAGAATGCTAAAATTAACATTGCTGTATATATATTTTGGTACTATGTACCAGAATTTCTGTAGCACAGATTCCTAACAGCGAAAATGGTCTGGTGAGTCAAAAATATATATGCATACTTGTATAGAACTTTAATAGATGTTGCCATATTGCCCTCTCAAAATGCTTTACCAATTTACAAAGTGCACATTGTGTAAACAAGGAATAAGTATGTCCATTTTCCTGCACTAGATATTGTCCTATTTAATTTTTACCATCCTGATGAGTGAAAAGTTATATGTCATTGTTGTTTTCGTTTGCATTTCCCTGCAATATCTTTTCATGTTTGTTGACTATTTTTTCTTCTGTGAATTGTCCATCTGTATTCTATAATTTTTCTACTAGATGCTTGTATGTTTAAAAAAAGTTTTATGGGGCTGGCCAAGTGGCTCAGTTGGTTCAGAGCTCACTCAAGAGTGTGAGCTCTGAGCAACAGCAGTTTGATACCTGGCCTGAGCTGAGCTGCCACTGAGCTGCCAACAGGTAGCAGGATGGCTCAGCTAAAAAAAAAAAAAAAAAAAATTATGAATTCTTTACATATTTTAGATAGTAATCCTTTGTCTATAATACATGTTGAAAATATTTTGCCTAATCCATTGTATGATTAATTTGGCTTTTTATAGTGTTGTTCATCATTTAAAAGTGTGTAAATGTTATGAAGTCAAATATGTCAGTTTTTTCCTTATGATTTTTGGACTCAGGGAGTCAGTCTCCATACCAAAATTATACAATCGCCCCATATTTTTATAATACATTTAAAATTTTCATTTCTGTCTATTTCTTCTAAATCCAGCTCCAATTCATCTTTTTAGTATGGTGTGTGATAGAAAAGAAGTCACTTCGCAGTTCAAAATTACAATTAGTGGAGATTCTGAGCCATATTAAAATGATTATATTATATTAATAGTCTCTCAGGTTAAAAAAGCAGAGAAAAGAGAAATCGTTTTAGAAAGAAAGACTTTCATATAAACTGCTTGAAGATTGGGGTTCTTGAAGATAGACAATTCAGCTCTGAAGAATGATACATGGCCCTACCCGATTAATATGGTTTTGCTGAAAATTCCTTAAGCGAGGCAACACATTTGTCAGGTCACCAAGTAAACCTCAGGTCATCCCCTCATTCATTCCAATGACATTTCTCAAACCAAAAAAAGAAGACACTCCATTTAAGGAAAGACAAGGAAGATCAAAAGAAAGTAGAACACTCCAAAGTCTATTGTACACAAATTACCGTATTCGAGATACAGTGTTCCGGAGCCCAACTATGTAGAACAAAATGTTGGCGTCAGTGTTGCTGTAGATGCTGTTGATGGCAGCCATGGCGGCGCCCATTCTGCCGGCTGCTGCACAAATCACCACAGGAATCTCATCTTCCAGTTCCTCGGGAGTCTCGGAGTCATCATCTGGAAACACCAAAATCAGTGTCTTGGGACATGAAGGAATGTCACAGTACAGCCAGTTTAACTTGTCTTCCACACTCCTGGGGGAAGATAGCATAGTGTGGAAGACACTGCCAAATGTTCTCCAACACCTACCTATTCTCTTCCTCTCCCCTTAGAAGTAGAACGCTGGAATTTTAGCTGGCAAATACAGCCAACCTCTGATAATATTTTTTCCAGACTCCTTTGCAGCTCTATGTGATTGAGTTCTGACCAGAAGGATGTTAGTGCAAGTAATGTGTGCAACTACTGGGTTTGCTTTGATAAGGAATGTGCTTATTCTCCCCTTTTCTTTTACCCCTTCCCCTTGGCTGAATGATGATATGATGACAGGAGCTGGAGCAGCCATCTTGGACCAAGAGATGGGCACTACCTGTTGAGGACACCAAAACCATACGATAGAACGAATGTTGGTTTGGATGACTGTGGAACTGACACATCAGACTTTCACTTGAGAGAGAAAATAAACTTCTATTTTGCTTAAGTCACTATTACTTTGGCACTTTCTTTTTCTTTTTTTTTTAAGATTTTTATTGGGGAATTGGGGGATGGCAACAGCGCTGGGGAATTGGGGGAAGGGAAACAGACGAGTTGCTGTCCTTTTGTTCTTCAGTCTAGTTGTGGAGGACGTTGCTTCACTGGCCCAAGGTGGCACCATCATTGCACTCTTCCCCGGGCGAGGCAGATCAGTCACCGGCTTCTGGACGGCCGCTCACTGCGGCTGCTGGCCGCTCACGCTGGCTGCTGGCTACACACGGTAGC
>NW_017731518.1:899957-906763 GCF_001890085.2 Hipposideros armiger | reverse complement strand
AGAGCGCAATGATGGTGCCAACTTGGGCCAGTGAAGCAACGTCCTCCACAACTAGATTGAAGAACAAAAGGACAGCAACTTGTCTGTTTCCCTTCACCCAATTCCCCAGCACTGTTCCCATCCCCCGAATTCCCCAATAAAAATCTTTTTTAAAAAAAAGGTCAATGAAAAGCATGATTAATGTACTAACTAGATCAATAATTGATCATTCTTTTGAGTCTTGGCTATGATACAAAATACTGATAATACAAATGTATATTATTTTAAAACCAAAATGACATCATACTTTTCATAGTCTTCGGCAACTTTCTTTTTCCACTCAACATACCGTGGGCATCTTTCCATGTCAACACTATGCTCTGTTGAATGGTTTTTCATAACACTGAGTCTTTTTTATTTTAACACTGAAGAAGGCAGCCATCTGCCAGTCAAGCAGAGAGGCCTCAGAAGACACGAACACTGCGGGCACCTTGATTTTGGATTTCCAGTCTCTAAAACTGTGAGAAAATAAATATCTGTTGTTGGATCCACCTAGTCTGTGGTACTTTGTTATAGCAGCCCTAACAAACAATACAGATGTCTTTGCATTTAGTTATTGCAAATCTACAGTTAATGATTTTTTTTGAAACTTCATTGAGTTGTACAACTATCACCACAATCCAATTTTAGAACATTTTCATCACCCCAAAGAGTTCCCTTGAGGCAGTCTGCCGTCAACTCACTCCCACTCCTGGCATCAGGCAACCACTAATCTGCTTTCTGTCTCCACAGATTTG
Source organism: Hipposideros armiger (assembly GCF_001890085.2). NCBI lineage: Eukaryota > Metazoa > Chordata > Mammalia > Chiroptera > Hipposideridae > Hipposideros > Hipposideros armiger. The sequence goes on along the minus strand of NW_017731518.1, from coordinate 905,987 downwards.
CCTTTTTCTAGAAAGTATGTCTAAACAGAATCATGCAATATGTGGTCGTTTGTGTTCAGCTTCTTTCATTTAGCCTAATGTTTATGAAGTTCACCCATATCAAAGCACATCAGTCGTTTGTTCTTTTTTATTGTTGAAAAGTATTCTATTGTATGAATATACTACTTTTTTTTTTTTATCTATCCACTAGTTGATGTACATGTGGGTTGCTTCCAGTTGGGGGTTCCTATGAATAATGCCCTATAAACACTTGCATACGTGTCTTTGTGTGGAAATCATTTTATTTCCAGATTATTTAGACAAGATTATAGATATTTTTAATTGTTTTTATGAATTTTTATATTAAAAAAAAGTCAACTTTGTGAAAGCAGGAACATGATTTTGTTCACTGATGTGTGTCTGGTGCCTCAGCAACTGGCTTTAAAAAAAAAAAGTGTGGAATGGATGTGTGTAAAACACCAAAATATTAACTGCATTTGTCTGTCTTTGGCTGGTTACAGCTACAGGTAATATTTTTCTCTTCACTATTTTCCATAAATAAGTATATTTGCTGAACTAATATAAAAAGTAAATTAATTTAAAATATAATAAATACGCGACCAGGGCTTCTTCATTTTTGTGTGGGTTGACTTTGTGTGTTTTGCAGTTACGAAGGTGTCATCTCACAGTTCACCCCTGAGGATGGAAATCGGTCTCCTCAGTGCAGCTGGAAGACGCTAAAGGGCCAACGCAGGATCTTTTTTAGGTTGACAGTTACGAGGCTGTTTGTGCGCTAATGAGAATGAACCAGCAGGGAGGAGAGACAGGGGGCAATTTTCACCAGCAAAATTATTGAGAGACTCCAAAGGGATGGACGCAGGCCTCTCAGAACATGGTCCAAGAACCAACAGTAATCAGCATCAACTGGGAGCTTAATGGAAATGCAGGTTCTCAGGCCCCACCCTAAGTCTACTGATTCAAAACCTCCCATGTGGGACCCAATACTGTGTTTTAATAAGCCATCCATGTGATCCTTTTGGGTGCTAAAGTTGGAAGAATACTGATATTCTAAAACACAACTGAGAAAGTGACCTTGAGGGGATAGTCTTTAAACAGGTTCTGGGGAGGGAACCAAATTGTTGCTTGTCTCTGAACTCAACTATTGAAAGGACTCAAAAGGACATATTTAAACCAAGTTTCTAAGTATCTCATCTTGATGGATTACATGCCTGCTTACCTGCTTCATTCTTTTTTACAATACATTTTTAACTGTGTGGTAAAATACACATAACATAAAATTTACCATCTTAACCATTTTTAAGTGCACAGTTCAGTGGTATTAAGTACATTCACACTGTTATACAACCATCACCACCATCCAGCCCCATAACTCTTTTCATCTTGTAAAATTGACACCCTATACCGATGAAACAGTAATTCTCCATTTTCCCCTCCCCCAGCCCCTGGTAACCACCATTATGCTTTCTGCTTTTCCGATCTTGGACTAAGCACCTCATGTAAGTGGAATCCCACAGGATTTGTCTTTCTGTGACTGGCTTCTTTCATTTAGCATACCTGCTTCATTCTTGAGCACAGTCCCCTTATGTACTTTCTTATACAGAATCCCACAGAGGGTCACGATCAGAAGGAACAGCAACACCTGATTAACTGAAAGAAAAACAGAATCATGTTCAAGTTTAACCCGTCAAACTGAAACTGTGGGAAAGTTTAGAACAGCCATGTGAGCAGATTCCTCCCCTGACATATACAAGAGTGGTGGTCTGGGACCTTTCTTTAAGCACAGAGCATGCAGAGTGCAGAGTTAACCTGGTATACTGTTGATGCTCAAGGATACACATGTGTCATTTAAGGAGGATCCAGCTAAACCCAGGCGGTCTGATAGCAGAGGTTACAAACTGTAAGGTCTACACAGTGCTGCCTTTTCTGTGCATAGAACACTTTGTTTCAAATTAATAGCCAACATTTATGCAACTCTTATGAGGAGCCAGTACTTACAACATTTATGTAACTCTTATGAGGAGCCAGTTCTTAGCCATCAGAACCCAGCGTCTTCTCAGTAATTCAACCATCGGTGGAGGATGACGTACAGAAAATTCTTGCCATGGGTAAGAGGTTGGGAGACCTCTATCTCCCTTCCAGTTTTAAGCCTCCAGGAGTATCTGTTCTAGAACAGTGACACTCGCCCCTGGGATCTACTGAGAAGTGGAGTGGTGTAGAGCAGTGTTTTTGTAAGTATGGAGCACATGCCACTGATTATGTCAGAAATGACTTAGGAGGTCTGTGTTTAGACAACATTTGATCTTGTATGACTTCCTTCCTTTCTCAGTTTTATTGAGGCATAATTTAGTTACTGTTATAGACTAAATTGTCTGTCTATAACTCCGAAAATTCATATGTTGAAGCCCAAACTCTTAGAACCTCAGAATGTGACAGTATTTGGATACAGGGCCTTTAAAGAGGCAATTAAGTTGAAATGAGTCCATGTTAGCATTAAGTAACATTAAATCACACTGTGAGAAATCAGTCCTAATTTCATATGCAGGCAGGCAACAAAAGCTATGCGAAATTGAATAACATGGTTTTAATCATATATAGTTGTACAATTGCCTTCTTTTTATGACAGGAGAGAACTGTTTTTCTGTTTACAGTAAGGATATAAACTTTCTATTATAAAGTACACTTATAATTTTTTAAATGAGTCAAATAAAGAAAATAATCATGCATAGGACAAAAGGAACACAAATGATGAAAAGTTGAGAAGGTGCTATATTGCTGTATGTGGTACACAAATGCTTGCAGTTTGGAAAACATTGGTAGAAGAGAAAGAGCTGACTCAAATCTCCTTTCTACTACTGCCCAGCTGTTGTGGCCTTGGACAAGTACCTTAAGCTCTCTGCGCCTCAGTTTGTTCATCTGCTGAATTGGAATTGTGATAATAATTATTACCTCACAGGGGTATTTTGAGACTTAACAAAAGCAATGGAAGCCCAATAAAGATTTTATAATTGTTATGTATTATTATTTTTGTGTGCAAGATATTTGACATTTATTAGCCTCATACCGATCTATTTTCTGGCCCCCAGGCTTTTTTTTTTTTTTACATATGTAAACTTTGTAAAATCAAAGAGTTGGGCAGTCTCTAAGGACGCCTTCCAGAGCTACATTCTGAGGCCCAGTGATTCTACCTTGCTGACATATCCAGCTGCCCTCTGCCTCTGCTTTCTCAGAATCAGCCAGAGACAACCACATATTAGACTCGATTTAAACAAAACTATAGAGAAGCAGAAGATAAGGGACCAAGTTCTATAGTTTATCAACACATCTGATTAACATTCACCTGCCACAGCCAGTTTGGGGAAGTGGCCCAATGTCACTACCATCTGACCCTTTCAACCATGGCTGTTACTGCTAATGCAGAGTTGACACGTAAAATGCTTTTCTTTAATCAGTATAAATATGTCCCATGCAACATTTGCGATATACTTCTACTAAAAAAGTATTCATTTGCTATCTGAAATTCAAATCTAACTGGATAGCTTATCTTTTCATCTGCTACACTGAGCAACTCTACCCTGCGGGTAGTAGTAACACATTTAGGTGATTATGTTTCCCCCCAGATTCACAAACTACTTGATTTAAAATTGGGCAAATCTGGGTTTTGATGGGGTCTGAGATTATATAATTTTAGGTGAGTTTTTAAGAACAACAATATAAAATTACAAATGCTAAATTAGACAGGAACGTGAGTATTTAGAATGAAAAAAAATAATAATATTTGCAAGTTTTATAGAAATGGATGACCCCTCTCGTGAGAAGTCTACCACCTCTGACCAAAATAGTTAACAACTTTCCACAGGAATCATCCTGAAATGATGATGCCAAGAATGGCCGATGGGAGAACTATCCATGAAAATCAAAGGTGATTAAAAAGAAAAAAGAAAAAAAGGCCAAGACCCAGCATCAAACAGCCCTCCAGAATCTCTTTTTAATCATGGTTTTCAAAAATTGTCATCTTACTTTTTCGTAACAAAGCCATTTGTGTTCACGTGGATAAAAAACTGTGACCTGTGGATTAAAGAATAAAATTTTGTTTAAAAGAGAATCAACCCAAAAGTCATCATACAATTCTTAAGGACTATGTCTTTGACTGTCTGGTATGTGGTGAATTGTGCAATCATTCTTCACTGTTCTGAATCTAGAATTTCAGAAACTAAATATTTCTTCAAGTGTAGCTCACCTTCAAATTGATTTCCCCGACTGCATAAACCATACAAACAGTAAGACAAAGAAGTAATCTTTGTCTTCAGGGGTTTTTTACCTTCTTCAAAACGAGCCCTGTTAGCCCTCTGGGTTGGTAGATCAGATGGAGCTAACTGGAAGAGGTGTTACACAAGAAGGTCTCAATCTAAGATATCAGCCCCATGCCTTTTTCCCTCTGCTATTACAATTTCATTCCTCTAAGGAAGTTTTTATATCTTCAGGAATTCCTTGTGGAGACAGAGCCATCCCTGAGAGGGGCACACCTACACTAAATTCATTCATTTGTTCATTCAGTCATTCATTCAGTGTTTATTAAGATTCTAACAAAAGCCCAGCACCGTGCTACATACTGGGGATGCACCAATGAACAAATCCATCCTGGTCCCAGTGGGGAAAACAGATACTAAGATGGAACAAATAAAATAATTAGATTATGGTAAGTGCTGTGAAGGAAACAATGGAAGTGTTGGGATAAAGATCATCAGAGGTGGAGAGTGTATCAGGGAGACAAATCAGGAAAAGAAAGGAGGAGACAGCATTTGATCAGAAGGAAGGCATCTTCAAAGGAAGGCTTGAGGGAAGCCAGAGACAGGTTTGGGGTAAGCTCTGCCAGTTTTGCATTGCTCTACACTGTTCAAAGTAAATAAAATACTCACCTTTTCACAACTGCATATAAACCAATGTTGAAAAGCCCTTCTGCCTCTATATTGAAGATTACAGAAAACAAAGAAGGGGCCAGGACACAAAAGAGGGAGAGATTTTTCACTTGATATTCTTACAGGGATTATACTGAACTTATTTAATAACTAATATGGCTCTTGGCATTGATCAATTAAAATGGGCACCACCAGTGTCCCACTGGTGTATTCTGACTAATGAACAGCAGCCTGGGCACCTATAGAATATTGAGTCACGTGAATGGATCATCTATTCAAACAAATAGTTAAATACATGGGATTCTACACACACACACACACACACACACACACACACAGAGAAACACACACACACACACACACACACACACACACACACACTGCATATTCTGAGAAGCGACCCGAGTTGCAGTCACATTCTCATATTCCACCAGACCAACTCTTTACTTTTTACACAGATTTAACTTTGCATGAGACAAATTCAGGGCAAAGAGACCTATCAAGTAAATATAATCCAGGAACAAATTCTTTTAACAGAAGAGGCCAAATGCTTTTTCAGTGAATAAATAATTAGCCTTATGAGAACTATTTTTCGGCCAAGATATTTGATACATGCTGACTAGGTGATTTCTTTGTGCCTTCCTAGATTTCCATAAATTTCCTCTTGTGATCGTCCGTGATTAGAAAGCGTGCTTCACCCATTGAAACACACATGGTGTTTCCACAAGAGTATTTTTTATACTTGGATTATAGATCTGGATAGCCACCAGTGGCTAAAAAGTGAGTTATATTATCAAATAAAGATTCAACAATGCGCTCAAAGTAGCACCAGGCTTACAGTGGCTAGAAAAGGGCTGGTACATCATGAAAAGGTTTCAACCAAATATTTCCCCAAATTCAAATCATATCTTTTCACAATATTCTGGAGTATTTTATTTGTGCTGAAATCCAAGGATGCTGACAAACTCTGTTCTCAAAACACATCTGTGACCAGTGTCCTGCTCATCCCATTCAGAATTTATCTACCGTATTTGCCGGCGTATAAGACGATTTTTTGGCCCTGAAAAATATGCCTCCAAGTGGGGGGTCGTCTTATACGCCAGGTACACTTCAG
>NW_017731518.1:860252-898557 GCF_001890085.2 Hipposideros armiger | reverse complement strand
ACTGGCCCTCATGTGGGATCCGAACTGGGGCCCTGCTGCTCAGAGCTGGCGTCCCAAGCCAGCTCTTAACCAACGCGCCACTCGGCCGGCCCAATTCACTTATGATTTTAGATGACATTCATTCAGCTAACTTTTTGAGATGATGTAAGCCTAGAATGGTCCTTGTCCACGTGCCCCCACCCCCTCCACTCCATGAAGGAAAACCATCCAGTCCCACTGGAGAGAATGAAGGGACAAGTAGAATGCTTCAAGCTCTGACTCCCTGGGTGTCCCAGTTAGCCAAGCCAATAAATGTCCCCTTTTTCCCTAACCTGCTTTGAAATGAGGTTTGACTTCTTGCAAACAGGAGTCCTTACCCATATAGTCCCTGTGGCCAGAATGCTGTGCCCATAAAGGAAGAAGTTTGCGGGGGCCAGATAATAATAACAGCTACCATTTATTGAAAGCTTCATTTGCATTCAGCTCTATACTGACCACTTATGTGTATTATCTCCTTTAACTCTTCCAACACTTTTCAGGTGGCTATATCACTATTTCAAATAAGGAGACCATGGCTCAGAGAGGTTCCATAACTTGCTCAAAACCACACAGCTAGTAAATGGCAGAACAGGGATGTGAAATGAGGCCTCTTGACTTCAAAGCCCATGCTCTTTAACCATGAAGTGCTGGAGCTCTTGCAGGGCCATTTTGGCTACTCCAGAAAGCATGTGAGCTGGGCTCCAGATAACAGATGTCACTGTGTGCTGATGAAGTTTCACAGCTCAGAGGCAAGCTGGTTTGCTTGCCCCTGAATCTAACCACGGAGATCCTGCCAGAATCAGAGAAGCAGTAAGTGCTGACTCATTGGAGGAGGGGGGCCCATCTCTCCCCTGTTCAGCATGTTGCCAACTCTAAAATCTCATTACGATAAAACAAGAGGCTTCAGGAAACTGATAGTGGCACATTTCATTGCAAGGCACAGCCACGGAGGGGGGTTCCTAAGCAGATTCTTATAGAAAACCTTCTAAGCTGCTTTTAGCATACAAGGCAGAGTGGAGTCCTTGAGAAGCATATACTTCCAAAAGAAAGCCTGCTTTATTTAATCTTAAAAAATATATAAAATTGCATAAAGATGTGGCATGCCTGATTGCCTTCCTTCTCTCCCTCTTCAGCTTCATCTCGTCTGTGATAGTGGCTTTTTCTGTTTAAGCTGCTGTAAATTGGTGTTTCTGGTATTGGCAGTCAGAAGCATTTTAATAGATTAAGTAGGGGCTCAAGGAATGTTTGCAGCTCCTAGATCACGTGGATTTGGTAGAGGGATCAGAGTTGTAAGGAGGTAGAAAACCGAGGGAGGAAGTCAGGGACCAGAGCTGGAGGAAACGGACATGGGACATCTTCAGAGCGCGCAGAATAAAATGCAGAGACCTGGGGCCACGAGAAACTGAAGCGTCTGGGGCAGAGCCTGGGAGAGCAGCATTTGGGTTAACACAATGGGAGCAAATGCCCCATAGGACTCATTCCCATGCGGAACGAGGCCTGGGTGCACTGGAGGTGCAGACCACCTGCCGTCTCTCTCCTCCTTTACACGCTTCCTGGACATGGCCGGCAGAGCTCCACACCAAGGCCTCCCTGTTTCTCTCAGAGTAAAAAGCAAAGTCCTTACAATGTCCTACAAGATCTTACATTATCACACCAGCCTCCTTGCCAGACATTCTCCTGCCTCAGAGCCTTTCACACTTGCTGTTCCCCACCTAGCATGCTGTTCCATCCACCTAGAACACTCCTCCCAGATATCCACATGGCTCGCTCCTTCACTTCCCTCCGACTCTTAGTCAAAAGCCCCTAATCCCAGTGATACATAAATCACTTCTCCTCAGCAATTACCACCATCCGACATACTGTTCGTTTCATTACTGGTTTGTTGTCTGCCCTCCCAACAATAGATTATAAGGTCCACAAAGGCAGGGAATTTTGTCTGTTTTGTTCATTGCCATACGCCCAGCACAAGTGCCTGCATTATAAACTCTCAAAATTATTTATAGACTGAAGGGATGCACATATGACCCTCTCCTCTAGGATGCTGCACGAGCACCTCAAACCTCATGTGTCCACAGCACCTCCCCCACAGAAGGTCCTTCTCTGGTGTTCTCTGAGCATCCTCTTCAACTTCTCCCTCCTAGTCCCGCCTTCAATCAATCACTGATTCCTACAATTTCACCTCGTAAGTGTTCCTTAAATCCATCTCCTTTCTACCCTGCCTCATCTCACTCACTCCCTGACTCTGCAATAACTTCCCACCTGGCCTTCCTGCCTCTAGAATTTCTGGTCCCTTTCCTTCCCCAAGCTATCATTGGTACAACTGCCATAATGACTATTTTTGTCATTTGATAATTATATTAATCTGAAACATACATGCAGTATGAGTACGCTTGATTTTTTTTTGTTCCATTTTCCTTTCCCTCTTATCACTTGAAACAGGTCAAGTCTACTGAAAGAATGAACTCTCATATACCCTACAACAAATTCACCAAGTGCTTAAGATGTTGCTATATTGGCTTCATTTCTTCTCTCTCTCATATATACCAGGGGTGCCAAAAAAATGTACACAAGTGGACACTTTGGTCAGTGTTGCTCAAGCAGTAGTTCACCGTAATCAGAAGTGTCTGGATGCTGATGGTAACCACTTTGAGCACCTCTTGTAATTGCAGAAGTCAAACGTGACTTGTGTTCATCTTTTGTTATCAGTATATATTGAGTATTACAACTTTAATACAATTTTCCTTTCTTAAAATGTTATACTTTTTTTGGGAACCCTCTCTGTATGTCATCATGACACTTCACCCCCTAATACTTCAGCATGCATCTCTTAAGAACAAGGACATTCTCCTATATAACCACAATGTCATTATCATACCTAGAAAAAAACATGAATTTAACAACATCAGATAAGCAGTCCATAATCAAATTTCTCCCATTGTTCCAATACCACCTTTTATAGTTTGATTGCCGTATCTTTAGTTTCTTTTACTTTTGATCAGGCCCATCCCACCCCACACCGCCTTTTTGTTTTTCATGACCTACGTTTTTTGACAAAGACAAGCCAGTTCACTTGTAGAATCCTACTGACTGATTTAAAACACAACCCTGAGTGTCCTTTCTCGCCTAAAGCCCTTCACTGGAAACCCGCTACCGAAAGGTTAAGGTTAGAACCTAAGATGCCTGTAGATCTTCCATGCCACCCTTTCTGTCCAACTGAACTGCTTGAAGTTTAGTCTCCAAACCTCTCCACTGTCCTCCACACCAAATCTATGCTTTTCTTGCCTCTGTCCCCTCTGTCTGAAATGCCCTGTCCCCTCATTTCCCCCCAGTAAGTTGTTACTTTTCCTTTAAAGACTCAATTCAGGCATTGCCTCCTTCAGGAAGCCTTCCCTGATTACTCTACCTGAGTGCCCCCCGATCTCTGTTCCTATTCCTATCCCTGTACTTAGAACACTGTGTTCTAATATTATGGGCCCGTGGCTCTCTTCCAGTAGATCACGAGAGGAATGAAGAGAGGGACTGTGGCTTACTCACTTCTGTGTGTCTCAATAAATGTGTGTGGGATGAATGAGTGAGAAACAGGAGAGAGGAAAGAAGGGAAAGAGGCTCTTCTTCTGTCCTTCCATCTCGGGAAGAAAGGAGTCAGCAGGCCTTTACTAGGAAAGAAAGCCAGAAGGAGGGGAATTGCCAATGGTCCCGTTCTAGGAATAAAAGCAGAGGGCTCTCATCTTCTTACCTGCCTTTCTCTTGGCATCACAACAAGGAGCCCCAGAGCCGTGTCTCAGAACCTTTGTAAACTTTCCTAGGCTGAGTGACTTCGTGTTATGGTTTCCATGTAGTCATAAATAGTCAAGCCTTTAGCATTTACGAGCCCATAGGCTTGTTTTCAATATAGTTTGGTGCCAGGTGGGCACTAGACTAATAAGGGGGATCACGGCATAAATTATATAAATGTCTAACCACTATGCTGTACACCTGAAACTAAATAAGATTGAATGTCAACTGGAACTGGAAAAAAAAAAAAGGATGGAGCTGGGGAGTCACCGCACACCCAGTGCTGGACAGAGGAATTCCCTAGGCAAGGCAGGGGATGGTGGCAGCTTCCAAGAGGGGAGAAAAGAAAGCTGAGGTCCTAGGGTCTGTGACTAGGAAGAAAAGGGGAACTTAGGAAATTGATCTGGACCTGACAAGAGACTGTTATGTTTAAAAACCGGCCCTTGGAGACCTTGCCTGAGGAGCTATTTTACCAGGTGAAAAAAAAGAGTTTGGGCTTGTAGCCAAACCTGGGGAAAATGTGTTAAGACTTGGAAGTGGCCAAGGGATTAGCTTTGTCTTAGAAGGTGGGAGTACAAAGGACTCTTGAGAAAAATAGTCCCCAAATCAGAGCCCCTGGTAAGTTTTATTCTATATGCCAACTCGAATCAGTTGGTAGAAGTTTCAGTAGTGCTAAATTGAGAAGGAATCTAAAGCCATCAGCGGACTAGGTGAAAAAACAAACCAACCTGTCGTGATTGATGAATCATGTCTGCCATGGGTTCGGGTAGGAAGGAATTGGGAAGGACCTGGGATTCAAAGGGGAAGTTAAAAGAGGGGGCTCCTAAAAAGTATTGTTGAATGACTTAAATCTGGCAGGGCATGTACCTGAGTGGAAATATCACGGGCTTTGTTACTACACAGAGCTGACTTTGAATCCGGTTCTGCCCCATTTCTTAGCTGTATAATCTTGGGCGATTTACAAAACCCAATCTGTAAAATGGGCCTGCTCTGCAGATTAAATAAATAACCTATAATTATAGGTAACACTTACATAGCAGTTTCTATGTGTCAGGCATGGCTCTAACCACACACACACACACACACATACACACACACACACACACACACTTCACAACAATCCTATCAGGTTATTATCCCCAGTTCACCAATGAGAAAACTGAAGTTCGGATAGGTTAAGGACCTGCCGAGGGTGACACAACTCATGAGTGGCAGAGCCAGCATTCACACCAGGCAGCCTGGCTCTGAGTTTGCCTTCTTCACCACCTTAATAGCCACTAGAAGCCAACCGCTTTCCATTGCCGACTTGTCATTATGCGTCCAGCAATGGACATAAGCTCTGTGATTTAATTTAACTCCGTAAGGCTTGCACCCTAAAGCTCGCACATGCGTAAAACACATTTAACACATTTAACATTTAACTTCATCTCAAACCAGGCAAGCGACAGAGTCACGAACATGACAAGACAAAGGGTTCACCTAAAGAAGGAGAAAGAAAGACAAAATCAGAACCCAGAAATGTGGCCTCTAACAAAACACTTGGGCCTTTTCACTTTTGCTGTAGCATGAAAGGCTCACTCAAGATCCATTAAAATACGCAGGACAGGAAGCCAGGTGAGGGAGTTTTCAGTGCCTGGAGGACCCAGGCTGCTTTCTCCTGTTGTGGGAATGAGGCATTCTTTCACAAAATGGCTTTAGACCAGGTGTCAGCAAACGACAGCCCCTGGGCCAAATCCTGCTGTCACTGGCTTTTGTAAATAAAGCTTGGTTGGAACACAGCCAGATATATTCTTTGATGTTTTGCCTATGGCTGTTTATACTCTATAACAGCAGGTCTGAGTAGTTGCAACAGAGGCCATATGGCCTGCAAAATCACCTATCTGGCCCTTTGCAGGACAAGTTTGATGATTGCTACTCTTTACTTTGGGCCAGATTTTCTAGATATCAACATGGCACACATGATCAATCTTACGTCCTTGACTAGGGAAGAAAGAACAAGATGTCTCATGGGTATTTACCAGGGGGGTTACAAAGTAGGATGTCCATAAGAGGGACCAAAATGGAAACAGATGTGGGCAGAATAGGATATTGCAGGGTGTGCTCCAAGAATTGTTAATCCATGTGATGTGATAACATGGTTCAGGGGTCGACCTGGAACCGCTGTGCTAAACAACTTTAAGCAGATTTCTCTGCTGTGGGACTTCTCAGGACCTTTCAAATGCCATTATGCCTTGAGATTTCTGAGAGGGTGGTATGGCTCACAAAGCTCATTTTCCCCATGGGACACTCTTTTCAGAACAGCCTTTGGCAAATGCTGAACAGAAAGAAGCCTTTAGAATCATGCCCCTGGGAACTAGAAATCAAAACTATGAGGGCTATGGCTTAATCAGCATGTCGTTCTCTCAGCAAGGAAAGAGGGGGAACAAAGAAGAAATAAAGGAAGCTAGAGTGAAAAAGCAGAGAGCTTTTTTGAAGGGAGGAAGGAAGAAATCAGGGGCCTGGACAGACAACACGTGAGGACAGGAGGGACACCTGGATGACAGGACTATCAGAGGGAACGAGGTGGCAAAAGCAAGGCTGCTGCCCCCTGAAGGATATGTGGTCACTTTCATCATCACCGTCTCCGTCATTGGCACCACCAGAGGAGCTCAGCTTCCCTGAGCAGACTCATTACTGCACAGATCCTTTAGACATATGATTTCACTTAATTCCCATTTTACAGACAAGGAAACAGAGTCACAGACAAGTTAACTCCCCCAGGGTCAAAGCTTATAAGTGGTAGGGTGTAGATTCAACTCTGGGAGTCTGACCCCAGAGCCCATGTTCTCACCACTGCACCACACCACTCTACTTCTAACTGCATTAGATGGAAGGCTGGCATTTCATTACATAACACAAAGAGGATGCTGTAAGAAATGTAACACCAAAACATTTGGAGGAAAAAACAAAACCAACCAACCAATGTCACTGGGTCCTTAGCTGCACAGGGCCAAGCAGCTAAGAGGGCCGATGTTTTCCCCACAGCAGAGCCAGATGTTTAGATATCATACTATTTTCTTCCTCTCTCTCTCTCATTTTACTCTTGTATTAACTATCCTTTCTTATGTCAGAAGTTACATATCAGGGTATGTCAGGCTTTCCAATGTGTTACACTTGCTCGTAAAGTGAACATAAACATTTGCTGAATGTTAAAAAGCATTTTCAATCCAAACTCTATGACTCTGCTGTTGTCCTGGCCATAATTCTGTATTTACAAACAGCCTCATTTAGATTTTCACACTTGCCAGTTTTTTGGTGTGTGTGTGGGTGGGTGGGGGTGGGGGTGGGGGTTGGGGCCCTCAAAACCGCTTCGTAGGACAGATCCCAAAAACGTAAATCACAGATCAATTAAATCTTTTGTGGCTCAGGAATATACCTGCATTAAATGCTAGACTAACGTTTATCTGCGTCCTACCTAACCACTGATTTCCATGCTTAAAATATGATGCAAATAGTAAATCGCACCATTTGGGGTGGGTGGGGGATAAACCCAGGTCTGGAAAAGAAATATAGGACATGAAAAACTTGCACATTGAGTGTCCTGGCTTTGCAAAAACGGCGCCGAAAAAAAAAAAATTCCGTTGGAACCCTACAAACATTGGCTGGGGCTCCTGACGGCAAAAGTTTGTGTGAGACAGTCTACCCGACTTACTTTCTTGAATCTATACCAAAATAAAAGGCTGCTACAGAGTAAAATGGAAAGGCTGCCACACGGCACTGTTCGTAAATTTCTGTTTACCTGGTAAAACGGTGAGGGCAAGGCTTTGGGCTCCTCCTTCCAGGACAGCTGCAGAGCAGGGCGTTCAAATGGTGGCTGGCCGCGGGCGGCTGCCCTTCACGATGCTGTTGCTGCTTCTAAGATCCCATTGGAAAATCCAAAGAGCTGGAGAGCCCAGGGCCAATATGACGTTTCCAAGCGAGTATTCCTCCCCCACCCACATCCCCCTTTGCTTGCGTTGACTTTGGAGCAGCTCCGGTTTCTTCCACCCCTGGGGGAAGCAGCTGGGAATCCGGGCAGGCCTTGCACTGGCGGAGGGGGGCCGTCCCTGAAACCACTTCCAGATGTGCTGGGCAAGGCCCGCTCGGATGGGCCAGACTTCCCGTGACATCCTAGTCCAGCAGTCTGCGTGCAAATCATCTCGAAAACAAGGCTGCTCTGGAGGAAAAGATTTGAGACTGAGGAAAAGCAAATGCTTGGTGGGTGCATTACTACCACATGTTGGGTCTAAAGTAAACTTGGAAAGAGCAGAAGTGGAAAATAAAGTTCATACTGATTTTAAGAATATCTTCACAGGCACTAGCTTCTCCTGAAGTCTCCTAGTGATTAAAATGCTGTTGTCTCCAACTCAAAGCCCAGAGAGCAGCTGTGGTCTCATTCTACCAAGGGAATGACAGTGACAGAAGTTTCAAGACAGTGTGTTTGTGCCTGAACATGGGAAGGAATCAGGCGAGGAGTCAACCCCACCCGGTTCTGTGCTGCTCTGTGTTTCTGCCATTGATTCTCAGAAACCCAGGAAAGGATGCCAGTTTGCCTGGGATCATGGAATTTATGTCTGCAGTGACCTCTCTCCCTCGTTCTTATAAGCAAATGAGGATCCCCCCTGCTCACTGCCTCCTAAAGTGGTGTTGCCTAGTAAAAATATAATGCAAGCCACATTAGAAACTTAAATTCTCTAGTAGTCACATTAAGAAAAGTACAGAGGCAAAATTAATTTTAATGATATATTTTATTGAACCCAATGTGTACAAGATATTATCATTTCGACACATTAAAAATTAACCAAACATTTTACTTTTTTTTTGGTACTAAGTCTTTGAAATTTGGTGTGTATTTTACACAGGTAGCACACCTCAATTTAAACTCTAAATTTCATCAGAAACAATCGATATGTATTAAGATTTCATAAAATGTACAGTTTAAAGAGTCACATACCCAGGTTGTTCTAATGTACAAGTTTTCCAATCACTGAGTTGAGCATGTTTTTCGATTTAAGTTAATTAAAACAAAGTAAAATTTAAAATTCATTTCCTCAATTGCTCTAGTTACATTTTAAGTACTCAGTAGCCAATGTGGCTAGTGGCTACTATATGGAACAGTAATTGAAAGAATAAGGATTTAGTGGAGGTTTTTAGACTTGAACTTGGAGAGCAGGCTTATCCTGAGTAGCTTCCGTTTGTATAGAACTTTCAACATTGACAAAGCATTTTCATATCTTCTATTTCATTTTATTCTCACAACATTCATGTTAGGTACGTTGAGCAGATGTCATTCGCTCCAATTTACAGATGAGCAAACGAAGGCTTTGAGCAAGTTAAAGTCCAAGTTCCCCAAGCAAGTCAGTGACGAGACCAGGACCAGAATTCCTGTTCAGCTCTTCTCAACTCTTTCTTCCTTGAGGCATGTTTCAGATACTAGGATTTTTGGGTTGCAACTCTAGGGTTAAAATGAATCTACAGTTATTGCATTCTTCACTTGGTCATCCTTCAGCACCAAGTCACTATTTATACAGAATGACTGGCAGTCCTGGTGGAGTTCCCCAAAGCCCTCACCCAGTCCAGCAAGAATGTCAGTTTTTTTTTGGAGCAGGCTTGAAGTTTTGTTATTCCTCTTCCTTCTAAACTCCCAGCAAGGTGTACTCTGGTTTAAACCACAACTCCACTCAATGTTTTAGCTAACGACATGGCTATAAGATATTTATCTCTGGTTGCAGCAAAAAAATAAAATTTTTTTTTTTTTTACACATTGATCCTTGTGGGAAGTCAGAAAATTCAGTGGCAGCACAGGGTACTGTGCTCCAAGTACACTTGCTCCAGTCTTCATTGCACCCACATGCGTAAAAAATACATCTTCTACCCCAGGGCTTGCCACTGCCCTTCCAGAGTGAAGAGCTGTCAGGAGAAGCAGGAGACCATGTCCCTCGGACATGTCCCAAGGCATCGTGATGGGAAGCACTCCAAGTGGATTCCTGCCCATTCCAGTTTCCTCCAAAGACCGTGTTTTCTCCTCCTTTGCAACTCTCATCCACCTAGCAGAATGCCTGACCCTGTAAGAGCTGGTGAGTAAGGAGGTTCAGAGAGTATGACAACCAAAGCAGCCAACAGGGGGACTCAGGAGCGAAACAATAATGTTGTTTTCATAGACCCGCTTGCTCTTCTTAGCTTCCACGTGGACCCAAATCTCTCCGGTCGCTGCTCTTTGTACACTTTCTCCCTGTCTTGCTACTATCTCCACCTCCAGATTCTTCCTCCTTTATTTCGGCTGGGCCATGTTCTCAGGATAGAAGAGGCTTGTTATCCATGACCTAGATTTCCACATGGTATGTATAGATTCTTCCCCGGGGACGATGTGAAGAGAGCAGAAAGAGACACAGGCTAGACGGGCCACTCTGGTAAGTGCAGTGGCTACCAACATGGGCTCTGGAGACAGACAGACCTAGGTGTTAGTGCAAGCCTTATACGTCCACGTTACTAAAAATCTCAGTTCCGTTTCCTCATCTATAAAGCAGGAAAGTCTCATGGGACCCTTGCCAGGGTTACAAGGCATCGTGCATGTAAAGCACTCAGTGAGGGCTCGATACATGGATGTTATCATTATTGTTGCCTAAAGAAGCTCAAGGTATGAACTAGGGAAAGGAAGTGGGACAATGAAGTCTTTACAAATTAAAGAAAAAAAGTCCAAGTGAGTTATATGATGCTGCAAACGCTGCTGGTAGCTGACTTAATAACCATTTGTGCTTCCTCCCTTCAAATAGAAACACAATCTATTGGGGTAGGCTTGTGCCCAGTTAAAAATATTCACTTCCTCAGACATCCTGCAGCGAGAGTGGCATGTGAGCAGAGCCAGCTGTCTGCGACTTCCTAGAAAGCTACATTTTCCTGGCAAAGAGCTGTTTGGTGCCTTTCGCCCTTTCTTCCTGTCTGAAATCAAACCTTGATGCCTGGAGGTGGAGTAGCGTCTTGCAGCTCTGAGGATAAAAGGTCCACACTGTGTTGTCGCACGTGGTCACAGCGGCTGTGCATAGAAGCTGCGCTGTTAGTCTGCCAGGGTCCTGGCCGGGCACACAGGGCTCACTCCAAAGGGCTAATGGTAAAGACTTTGAAAAAGGCACTATTTGAAAAGGTGTAGTCTGTGTTAGGGCAACATGGTTAGGAGATAGTGCAACAGCCTGGGGTTAGCCGTTGCAGGGAGTCACTGCTAAGTCCAGCCCTGCAGGACCGAGGAAGGGAGTGGTTAGCAAGGCTGGGAGAAAACAGCTGCATGGACAGGGCTCCCTGTGTTGACCCCCATAAATGGGACTGAGGTGGGGGGAGCTAATTCCCCAAACCTTACAATCTTCTGTTGGTGGTGTCTCCCATTGGCCAAACCCAACTGAGAGTCAGAGGGCGAGGGAGCTCAAGTGATGTAATCCTTTTAGGTCAGCCTCTCAGGACACTGAACAGTTCAAGAGTGCAGGGTAGGTCTGTATAAGCAAATGGAAAATATCCTTGCCCAGCGTGGCGAGGGTCTCCTGGCGTGTGATTCAGAGTCTGCGCGTGTTAAAAGGGCAGAGCAAGAATGCAGGAGGAGCCCAAGTCCCTGATGGCGTTGGGAGTCACCGAAGTGGTTCTGAATTAACTACCTAAGAAACATCTTGCTATGTGAGGAAAAGAAACCTTCACATGCTTAAGTCCCTTCGGTCAGGTTTCAGCTCTATGCTTGAATGACTCCGATGTGATCTATATGCTTTTCACAAGCACCTTAAATTTGTGGTATCCTAAGTCAACACAATGTGTATCTGAGTTACTATTACGCCATGCTTATTTCTTTTTAGTTGAAAGTCAAATGTTCATTTCTTCTTACCCAATGAGCCTGCCTTGCTGAATGTATTACTTTGTAGATAAGGTCTTAGATAAAATTGATTAAAGCTGATAAATGTGACTGGAAGGAAAGGAAGATGCCTTCAGTGGTGGCAGTGAATCACTAACTGGGTCAGTGTGACAAGCCTCTGTTTATTGCCTCTGTCTCCCAGGGCTGGGCTCCAAGATCACCCATGCGTGTGGCAGGAAGTACAACTGTAGGAGCCTCAGTTCCCTCTTTTGCCTGATGGTGCTCGCCGATGGGTCACCTCCTCATCTGGGGCTCAGCTGCTCTGGGTTCTCCCCTGCTATCCCCTGAGCTGCAGCAACTGCTCCCGCATCCTGCTCTTTGCACCTGGGTTCCCTCTCTCCCACGTGAGAAGGCTGTTTTTCTTCCTTAGCTCTTGCACCAATTTCCTGTTCTGGTGAATGGTGGAGGCTCTACCTGGCCTAGAGTTCTGCCCTCTCTTGCAGCCGCCCTCTTCATGTCTTGGCCGCAGCTCTAGCAAAGACCATGGCCAGAGCCCTGCCATCTGTGAGCAGGCCTCTCAGACACCATCTGCTTCCTTCATCTCGGGAACAGTGCCTGCTCGGGCTGTCTGCTGTTGAGTTCAGCCTACCTGCTGGCATCCCCCAAGCCCCTTCTCAGACCTCTGCCAATAAGCCCTTGGCCCGAGTCCTCAACTGATTCTAAGGTATCCGTTGGACATGGCGATTTACACTCTTGGCTGAAAACAGGACTGTCTGCTGCCTCCCGGCACCAGCCCCTCCTTCTGAGGCTGACACCTCGGTGGCTTGTAGCTCAGGAGGAGGAATAGAAACAGTAGTAATATAATGAAAATAATGATGATGATGACAGAAGTAAAACAATTTACTACTTACTCAATGCTAACGACATGCCAGGCATGGCGTGAGTACAGCACAGGGCTTGCTTTGCATGGCAACAGCTCAAATTTCAGTCACCACGGTTTAGTTGAATAACATCAGCCGCCCCACCCCCACCCCCCACAACAGTTTAAATCTGTTACCACAGATTTAACTATGAGTAATTGCATAAGTGCAAACTTTGCTGCTAGCTTTTCAGTCCACAAAATTACTATGAAAATAAGAGACCCACAGCACGATCAGTGACCAATCACATCCCTTCTTTTGCAGTGTGTCTGCTGGTGACTGGTCAGTGGAGTCTGTTAATTCAGTTTATGTGCAAATGGCAAAGCCTCTAGTCATGTTGCTTCCTTTATTCTCGGTGATAAATCCATGTGATATTTACAAACCTGGGTAATAGAATTGGCCAACAAAGATCAAAGTGTTGCAAAGGAACAAAAAGTGACAATGGTGGGAGTGAAGTTCAAATCAAAGGTAAATGGAGGTAGAGAAGAAATAGCTGACCATGGGATGGCTCTGTCACTATTGAACTCTAGATACGCAGTCAGGAAAACTCAGTAAAGGTGAATTTACAAACATAAATAAGGAAAGTGGCTGTGATGAGAAGAATAAAGATGTTTCAGAGAAAGTGGTGTGGGCAAAACATTCACATGAAAGGAATTCTCAAAGATGTTTCATGATATTGAAAGTGCAAAAAATAAAATATGGGAGGCTGACCCAAGCTTAGAAAGGAGTATGACAATTTGCCAAGGCACAGAAAAGATGCCCACTCCATTCAGTACGTGATATGACAAGAAGGGAAGCCCTGCTCAAATTACCCTTGATAAGTTTTATACAGAAAATAAAACAATTAATTCTCAACGTTCCTAATATTTTAAATTACTTTACAACAAATATTAGGTCAACTAATTTTTTTCATTTCCCTAGACATTGAAAACCAACAGTAAGAGTGTTTCCAATATTTTGACAAAATTTTTTACAGGTTGCAGAACAATTGTAATTTTTCCCACTGAGAATTAAGATTGCTTTGCAGTGTTTCAACTTGCACGCTCATTTTTAACACCTGCACGACCATGCAAAGGGAGGGCTGTCTGCACGTTACATATATTGGGTTGTTGGGAAAGTGATGACGTATTATGTCTATGTTTTTCATTGCAAAAATGCATCATGACTTTTCCGACAACCTAATATTATCTCATTTGATCTTCAAAATACCCCTAAGAAATAGATGCTGTTATCATCCCCATTTTATAGACAAAGAATCCAAGGCTCAAAGGGGATAAATAATTTGACCCAGACCACACTGCTAGTAAATGGCTGTGCTTATTGGATTCTGAATCCCATGGTCTTAACCCCTAGGCCATAGTGTGGGTCCAGGTACATGACGGGTATCTGATATGGGGGAGCAGAGGTGAAGGAGAGAAAGTGATAGCTAAAGGTACCTTCTCTGATGTAACCTCAAAAGGCTAGAGCAGCATTGTCCAAATGAGCTTTCTGTTTTCTATATTTATAGAATATAAATATTTACATAATCTACAATACAGAAATATAATATATGCAACCCTAGTATACATGTAAATCTACATGTACTCCTTAATCCATCTTTTCGTAATCCTCCAGGATCTTGCTCCATCAAGTTTCAACTCTCCCTGAGGTAGGCCTAGTTGGTTAGCTCAACCAACCGTAATTTCCAACCTTTTGTCTCCCTTGCCTGCTTCTCATTATTGAGGCTGAAAACAAACAAACAGCCACTTTCGCAGACTCCTATAGCCACCCTCCTGGCAAGATGACCCCCACCCCCACCCCAGTGTCTGTTCTCCCCTTCTGTTTCTGTAACAGAACCTTGTATACCAGTTGGGCACATGGCCATTCTACTGTAAATAAACCTACCTTTCCCAAACTTCCTTCAACTAGCTGTGGCCTTGTAACTAAATACTGGCTTAGGGGATGTAAGCAGAAATAATATGTATAATTTCAGAATGTGTTCTGGAGAAGGGAAGATTCCTTTCCCTTACTCTCGCCTGTTGGCTGGAATACAGATGTGATAGCTGGAGCTGGAGCAGTCATCTTGGACCATCTTGGGAGGAGGAATTCCAAGCCACAAAATTTACAAATTCCTGAGGACTTGTTGAAACAGAACTGTCATGCCAGCTTTGGACAGCCACTTCCAAAATTCATTTACATGGGAGAAACATCATCTTTTAAAGCCATTATTATTTTGCTATTTCTGTCACTACAGAAACATAATCTTAATATACGAAATGCCCCAGTTCTGGCCAATAAAACCTAAGGGCAAGTGTGCTGGGTGGCTTCTGGGCAAGATGCTTTTCCTTCCTGTGAAAGGAGAGTTCTTACCCCATCCTGGCTGTCTCCCTGCTTCATGTCTTTGGGTATGGTTGTGTGAAGACACAAGGCCCAGAGCTACAACCAGCTTCTTATAACCACAGAGAAAAGGTCAAGAGAAATTCAAAGCAACTACCCAGAACTGTGACACCATGGAACTGCTGACTAACCCTAGACCCACTTACCCCAGATTTCTGGTACAAGATAATTAAGTCTTATCATACAGCCACTATGCCTCGAATATTCTGCTACCTGTGACAGAAAGCATTTCCAAATGACATGTCTCTTGCTATGTTCTAAGTACATTCTTGTTTATGTCCCTCCACAAATTCATATGTTGAAATCCTCACCTGTAAGGTAATGGTATTAGAAGGTGGGGCCTTTCGTATTTTGGTGCTTAGGTCATGAGGGTGGAGCCCTTATGAATGGGATTAGTGCTCTTAGAGACGAGGCCCCAGAGAGTTCCCTGGCCCCTTCCACCCAGGATACAACGAGAAGTCAGCAGTCTGCAACCTGCAAAAGGGCCTTCTCCAGACCCTGACCATGCTAGCACCCTGACCTTGGATTTCCAGCCTCCATAACTGTGAGAAATAAACTTCTGTCGTTTGTAAGCCACCCAGTCAATAGTACTTTGTTATAGCATCACGAACAGAATAAAACATCTCTATTGCTCCTTCAGTCTTCCCTTTTCAACTAGATCCTTCTTTGGGGCCACAATCATGCTCGCGTCTCATTTATGCCTCGTACCCATTTCTCCCCCCCCCCCAAGCCACTGGTTTTTTTTTTTCTTTCTTTCTTTTCATGGGAAATCTCTGTAAAAAGTAGACTATACATGGTATCAGCACTTCCTCACTTATTCAGTCTTCGATCTTCTCTCCCTACCCTCCTCCCATGCCACTATTTTAATCTAGGCAACTAATAACCTCCTAGTTTGCAAATCAAATAGACTCATCATCTTTTTGCTGTCTGACCTCTATCTATAGCTTTTGTCTTTGATAACCACTTCCGCCTCTGTGAAACCCCCTTTACCTGTGGCTTCTTTGATTTTCCTCTCACCTAATTCCCTTTTGACCTCACTGGCTCCTCATTCTCCATTTCCTTCATGAGCACCTCCTTCTGTCTTTACCTCTTAAATGTTGGCTTTTTCAAGGCGCTTTTCTGCCTCACTCTTCCCTTCTACGCTCTCCTACCTGGTAACTTCCATTTCCGGCTGTTTCCAAGATTGAAGGTAGCTATCTTGAGAATTGGGGACCTAGTCTTGACTCCTCACCTAAGCAGAGTTGAGTCAAAGCTGCTCTGGTAAAATATCTTTCCCACTGGATTCAACACTTAGTCATGGATTAAATTGTCTCCCCCTCCCAAAGATATGCTGAAGTCCTAACACCCAGTACCAGTGAATGTGACCTTATTTGAACATAGAGTCTTTGTAGATGTAATCAAGTTAAGATGAGGTCATTAGGATGGGCCTTAATCCTACATGACTGGTGAATTTATAAGAAGAGGAGAAAAGACACAGACACACAGGACACTACCAACAGGTGATGGAGGCAGGGACTGGAGGGAGGCAGCTACAAGCCAAGGAACGCCTACGATTGACAGTCACCAACAGAAGCTAGAAAGAGGCAATGAAGCATTCTGCCCTACAGGTTTCTGAGGGATTATGGTCCTGCTGACACCTTGATTTTGGATTTCCAGCTTCGAGAACTGAGACAACAAATTTCTGTTGTAAGCCACCTGGTTTGTGGTACTTTGTTACAGCAGTTCTAGAAAACTGATATGTACTTCCTCCATTGTCCTGCAGCTCCTTATGTAAGCAGCCAGTTATAACATGTCATTTCTTTTGTCCTAAGATTACTTTGCCTTCATCTTTCTCCTAGTTGAGGGATTTTCACACTTTCAAATATCATAGACCAGTTCTGTGTTTTTAATTTGAAGGTCAACATTGGGGTTGCAACTTTTTAATTTTGCCCTTTGTCTTTTGCTAGAAGGATATCAAACAAAACAAAACAAAACAAAAAAAACTTCCACCTACTTACAGCATCATTCATAAAAAGTGAGGACATTTTAACACTGAGCACTCAGAATAAAGTATAGTTCTTTAAATTAAATACTTTTAAGTTTTATGAAAAACTCATTGTTTTATCCCAACTTCTCCAGGTTTGTTTCCGATACCTAAAAACTTGGTAACAGAAACACTTAAGAGCCCATGTTATGTATGTGACAGAGAAAAATACTAACACATAAATATTCATAGCTTCCTTTCGTTGTTCCCAGCCATCCTTCCCCTCGCTTCCCAAATTTCTTTGACCATATTTGACATAGGGGTAATAGTAACAGGAAAAACTTAAGAAGCAGAAGCTAGAAAGAACTGTGAGGATTCTTTTTAAAAAGGTAGAGAATCACCCCCCTCAAAACCAAGTTTAGATGGATGAGAAGGTGGAGAGGCATGCTTAGGTTTGAGGAAGTTGAGGAAGGGGGTTGAGCTAGGCATGGGAGAAAAACTGAAAAAGATAAGTGATGAGGAAAATGGAATTTTAGGAAATTTGAGGTACGTGGTGTGTATTCTTTATTCAGTACCTTCTCGAGAGTGTGAGGGATTTAAATTACTTTCAACTCTTTTTTTCCCCCTGTTGAACCAGATCACAAGGCAGCTGAGCCTTATAAGGGTTACATATGATGTGATCAGAGGCAGCACTGTGGTTAGGGGCAGGGGCTCGGAATCAGCAGCTGTGCGTTTGAATCGTGGTCCCAGTTCTTTTCTGCTCTGTTCCCAGAGGAGCATTACTTTACTTCTCTGTCTCATTTTCCCATCCACGAAAAGGAGATAAGAGCACCTACTTCACTGGATTGTTGGGCGGATTGCGTGAGTTAATACAGATACAGTCATTAGGACAGTGCTTGACAACAGCAGACGCTCAGATGTTAGCAATAATCTACAGAGGGCACCAAAAAAATGTATACATTTTAAGAAAGGAAAACTATTAAAATTCTAATACTCAACATACATCAATAACAAAAGCCAAATACAAGTCACATTTGACTTGTGCCATTACAAGAGGTGCTCAAAGTGGTTACCATCAGCGTCCAGACACTTCCAATTACCATGCATTGCTGCTTGCGCAATGTTGACCAAAGTTTTGTATACATTTTTTGGCAGCCCGGGGGTATATATACAATCCCCCATCTGCTTAAACAACACAAAACACCTTTCGCGGTTCACCATTCCTAAACTTCTTGGCACGGCATCCCCAAAAACTGGTCTGCCTGATTTGCCTTTGCAGGCTCAGCTCCGATCTACCCTCCGGCCACTAACACCGAGGGCGGGCGGGAGCAGCCTTCTCCGCTGCTGGGGGCGATCCAGCTCCCTCTCTCCCTTTCGCATTCGCGGGCGCCCTCCGCGAAGACAGGCTTTCCTTTCCCTCCCCGCGTTTCCCGCACTTCGAACTTCTACGCGAGCTTTCCTCCCTCCTGTTGTAATTGTTTCAAGGATCTGATTGGCCCGCACACCATAGATGCTCAAAGTGGCCCTCAAGGAAAACGCGGTTATCTTCTCTCGCAAATACAAAGCTGGGGGCTCCGGTGGGTAGGAAACGTTCTTTCACCCAAACACCGGGGCCACAGGTGCCCGCGCCCGCCACGTCGCCCCGGGGTGGGGGCGGGGCTTCCCGGCCGGGACCCGGCCGCTCCCGGCAGCCCTCCAGCCTCGCCGAGGCCGCCCGCGGTCATGTGACATCCCCCCAGCCGCCAGCCCCCGGCGCACAGCTGGAGGCGGGCCCCCGCCCACCCCCGCGAGCCGAGGCGCCCGAGCGGGCGCGGGGAATTGTGGGCAGAGGGGCGGGGGTTGGGAAGATGGCGGCTCCCAGCCTCCTCAACTGGAGGCGGGTTTCCTCCTTCACCGGGCCGGTCCCCCGCGCCCGGCACGGACACCGGGCCGTGGCCATCCGGGAGCTGATGATCATCTTTGGTGGGGGCAACGAGGGCATCGCGGACGAGCTGCACGTCTACAACACCGGTAGGCGCGGCGGCGGCTCGGCGGCCCCGCCTGTGGGAGCCGCGGAGGGGGAGGGGAGGCGAAGCCGCGGCCGCGGCCCTGACAGCTGTCACTGCCCTGACTGCCTCCTCCGGCCGGCGGCGGGGTAGCGGCTCCGCTGAGCGGCCCCGGTCCTGCAGTGTCCCAGGCGGCCGCTCCGCTTCTCCGGTACCCGCAGGGCGGAACCGGACCCCCCCCAGCGGGGCGGTCCCGAACCCCTCCCCGCCCCGGCCCTGGCGGACGTAGGCGAGAAACGGTTTCTAAACGTCTGGGCCTCTTTCCCAAGTCTCGCTCACTCCGGGGCCCGGGGCGCGGGACCCGGGGATCCCTCTCTTGTCAAAAGCCCAAACCAACTCCAAACAGAAGCTCCTCGGGGCCTTTCCCGTCTTTGCCTTCTTTCCTTCCTTAGGAGGAAGAGAATCCAGGCGGGGCAGGGTGAGGAGGGAAAAACGAGAGGCCTTCTGGCACTTGCACCCCAAATACAGCCCCGTCTCTGGCAGGTGGCAGGCAGGACTTTTACTGCGTTGGGAACCCTCGTAACGAGCGGGGAAGTGGCTCGTGGGTGAGACCACGTTAGCTGGGTGTGTGTGCCGCGCTCAGACAGAGGACTGTCAGCTTGTGCACCGCTGCAAATCACAAGCGCCCCTGCCCCGGAGGCCCGGATTTTAAGTACCTCCATGGAATAGGAAGGAGGTTGGAATATCATATTTCCCACTCGTAAATGCAGCAGCTGTCGTGAGAAAGCGGTTTCCTTGGTGAATTTTGGCTCTATGTCACGATCAATAACTTTTCTTTGACCCAACCGCTTAATCATAGTGGTCATTTAAAGGTTAATAAAACATTGGCGTAGGAGAAATTTTATTTTTCCCACCCTCTCCTCCTCCTGGCACCCCAGCATAGAAAGTTAAAAAGTTATTTGACAATTTGATGTAGTGTGAAACCCTGGCTTTGGAACAAGTTAGACCTGGTTTGAATTTTGCTCTGCCAGTTGCTCACGATCAGCGCTAAAGTTAACCAAACCTCAGTGTCAGATTTTTTTTTCACTTGCAAAATGGAGATGATGATAGTTATCAAGCAGGGTTCTTGTGAGAATTAAAGGTTACAGATGAGGGCATTTCAAAAGCAGCACTATTGACATTTGAGCCAGAGAATTCTTTGCTGTAGTGGGCTGCACTGTAACACTGTAAGATGTTTGGCAGCATCCCGAGCCTCTACCCACCAGTGGCCAGTAGCACCTCTCTCCCTCCAGTTATGACAACTAAGAATTTTTAATTTGCCTCTGGGGCAGGGGCAGAATCATCCCCAATTAAGAACCACTGATATCGGTGATACATATAAACTATATACTCATAGTTTGTGATAACTGTTTATTATAATTGCTTTTAATTTTATTTTGGCAACTAGTTACAAATCAGTGGTTCCTACCAGCTGTTAGAGGAGACATCCCTCCAGGCTGTGCTGCCCATGGATTTGTCTGTGATGGTACCAGAATATTAGTATTTGGGGGAATGGTTGAATATGGAAGATACAGCAATGAGTTATATGAGTTACAAGTAAGTGCCCTTCAAATTTATTACTTCAACCTGAAGCTTTAGTGATAATATTGCTCACAATTCTTCGAAAGAGTGCAAAATATTTCATTAACATACTTAAATTTGTGAGATTCACCTTTTATAGCTTTGAAGAAATTGTTTCCATGTCACTAAAAAGCCACAGTTTCTAATGTAAGCCTTTCTCCAATACCCAGTGCAACATTTGTAACATTAAGATATGTGTTACATAGCATCAATTGTACACGTTACATGTTTAGGCTTTTGTGTTTTAGTGCAGTAGTTCTTCAAGGTTAGCTTACAACGGAAGCATGTAGAGGGCTGGTGAAAACATAGATCGCTGGGCCCTGCCTCCGGAGTTTCTGAATCAATATTGTCTGTAGTGGGGCCTCACTATTTGCATTCTTACCAGATTCCCACCTGCTGTTTGTCCCCAGACAATACTTTGAAAAACTCTGCCTTAGTTATAGAAATTGTTAACCTCACACTAATAGTCATTTTTTTTTCTAGCAATACATACAAAAGAGGAGTAACAGTTTCTCATATCCTTTCTAAATCTGACTCACTACTAAACCATACTCAGAGCCCTATGTGACAGCCTTAATTGACTTTTATTCCTGAATTGTGCATATGTTCTCAGGGCTGTGATCAGGAGGGCATCTGATCAATGGCAGAGATAGGTGGATTATACCAATTTACAAGCAACTCACAGATAGTTTTTGTTTGTTTTCTGTTTTTTTTCTTAACTCACAGATAGTTTTAGATAAAGAAATCATCCATGGCCAGAGAATAAGTTTTGGAGTTTTGTTCGTTAAATGATCTTTATGCTTATTTAAAGGTCAAAATATATACCATTCATGGATTACCTAATTTCAGAAAGTAAGAATACATAAATTACTTTTAATCTTAAAGCTATATATAATATTTAATTTTTCATTTGCGAAATATTTTAGGACTGTTATTGTTTATTACTATAAGCTGAATTTGCCATTGTGGAAAGTTGTGAATATGGAAGACTAGATTGAATTTCTATTGGAACATTTATTTTAATTCTAGAAGTTATCTGCTTGTCATTTGTCCCACAAGTAACTTATTGAAGCTTCTGATTGGATTCAGATGAAAAAGCATTGAGATGATGTTACACTATTGCAATATAGGAATGCTTTTCTGATTTTGTCTGAGTGTATTTATGCTCTTTTTTTAGGCAAGTCGTTGGTTATGGAAAAAAGTGAAACCCCATCCCCCTTCTTCTGGTTTACCTCCTTGTCCTCGGCTTGGACATAGCTTTTCTTTATATGGTAACAAATGCTATTTGTTTGGTGGCCTGGCCAATGAAAGTGAAGATTCAAACAATAATGTTCCCAGGTATGCCGACTCTTCTTCAGACCTAATGCTTATTTTACGATTTAGATTAAGAACATTTAATTTCTTCCATCTTTAATTATTAAAAGGGATAAAGCTTAGCCTTTTGCATTTAAACTTAATAGTGAATAAATTCGTGTGTATTTGTGTTTTCCTTAGTCCCTGGAGTATATCTGTTTTCAAAACTAATCTGATTTTCTAATCAGAAATCCTTATTAAATTGATATTGCTGTAACTGCTTGTAGCAATATTTTTGTATCTATTGAGCCACAATGTATTTTAGTTATTATAAGTGAAAATGAAAAGTAACAAATGTTTATTTTCAAGTTAGGTTTCTTTGGGAATTTGGAGACAAAAACCTGAATATAAAATGAAGGCTGTTATTTCCATTTTTCGTGCAGGAAGTGGTTAGAGTGGTTCACAAAAGCACATACTTTTTGAACCAATCCTTCCCTTTTTTTACCACACAGAATTAATCACTATCTCTTTTTCTATTCACATAGTGTTTTGATCACATTGTCATTATAGCACTCAGGATTTGAAGATTTAGAGTCCAAAAGGCTGTTTTCTGAATCACTGCTTACTATATGTGTCCTTTAGTACAAGTAATCTAAGCTGATTTTCCTTCACTGTGAGATGGGAGTGATTAAACACCTACCTTTCAGTGTCATTGTGATGGCTAAATAAAATCATTGGCATAATTTTTAAAGCACTTTCAAGTTGCCATCTGCATATAGTACAATAGTTATTATGACCATGATAATGTATCTTTTAACTACGTTAGATTAATGTTAGAGTCTTAGTTTGTTTTTGTTTTTTCCAAACTTTTAAAAATAACATATACTAAAACATCATGGAAAATTTTGAAGTTAGAGAAAAGGAAAAAATACTTATCCCACCACACTAATCCATGTACTTTTACTTTTAGCACGCCTTTTTTCATTTTTCCATTAAACAGATTTTTTAGATACAGACTCGTAAAAGTTCAAGAAATTAGAAAGTATATAAAGTTCCTTCTTACAGCATCACTGTCCTCTAACCTAGGCAAACACAGAATTCAATTTGATGTGTATCTTTTGGGACCTTTTTCATGTAATACATTGTATTAGTCAGCCTTACTAGGTTATTGTATCTAACAAGCAAGCTTCTCAAGTTTATGGCACTTGAGGGTGCAAATAAATACATGCAATGCTTTTTAAAGCCTCTGATTAAAGCTAGTACATTCATTTCTGTTCAGAGTCCATTGGTCAAAGCAAGCCATAAGGCCAAGCCTTTAAGTCAGTGATCCAGGGATGCGTGTTCTACTTACTTGGAAAGGAGAGTTGGGAACATTAATTTGATCCTACACAGACATGTATTTTCTTTTGTGGAAGTGAGATCTTTCTTTTTGCTTTGTGACTTTCGGTGTTTGTTTTTTTTCTGTTAGTGATATATCTTGGAGCTCTTTTCGTTGGCAGTAAGCACAAATTGACCTTGTTTTTTTTAAGGCTAAAAAGTAGTCTGAATTATGCAAATTATTTAGTCTTCCCCCTACTGATGGACATTTAAATATTTCCTTTTTTTTTTTGCTATTACAGTTTTTACACATGTATAAATATTTTGTAAGATTGATACTTACAAGTGGAACTGGAGGGAGGGGGGACAGGGCAGGAAGATGTCAAAGGGTATTTACATTTAAGTTTGTTAGGTACTCCTGAATCAACCTCCAAAGTGACGGAACCATTGATATTCCTAATAACAGTGTATGATAGTGCATACACCTTTGGCAATACTAACTTCTCTCCCTCTTCTTAGTTTTTGCCAAGCTAATAGGTGAATATGTTTCGTGGGTTTATTTTGATTTTTTTAAAACCTGGGAATGAGCTTGATTAACTGCTTATTGGACATTTGCAGTTCCTTTTTTGAACTTTTTCAGATCCTTCTTCATTTTTCTTTTTTAAAAAATTGAAGTATAAATTATATACTATAAAATTCAGCCCTTCTATATGTACAGTTCATTGATTTTTAGTAAATTTACATTGTTGTGTAACTATCACTACAATCTAGTTTTAGAACATTTCCATTATCCAAAAAGAAACTTCTTTTCCATTTGCAGTCAGTCCCTATTCCCATCCTGATCCTCAGGCAACCACTAATCTATTTTCTGTCTCCATACATTAGCCTTTTCTGGACATTTCATATAAATGTGATTTTCTGCATTTATCTTCTTTCACTTAGTGTAATGTTTTTGAGGTTCAACCAGGTTGTAGCATGTATCAAGTATTTATTTTTATTGCCCAATAGTATTCCATTATATGCATGTACTACATTTTGTTTATCCATTCATCAGTTGATGGATATTTGGATTGTTTCTATTTTTTTTTGGTTTTTATAATAATGCTGCTTTAACATTTGCATGCAACTCTTTCTATAGATATGTAATCATTTCTCTTGATCAGAAACCTATCAGAATTACTGGGTCATGTGGTAAATTTATGTTTACTTCTTAAGAACTACCCAACTGTTTTCCAAAGTGACTGTACCACTTCACATTCCCACTAGCAATGTGTCAGTGTTCTAATTTCTCCACATCCTTACTAACAGTTGTTATTGTCTGTCTTTTTTATTGTAGCCAATGTAGTAAGTATAAGGGGTACCTCATTGTGGTTTTAATTTGTATTTCCCTGTTGACCAGTGATGTTGAGCATCTCTTTGTGAGCTTTTTAGCCATTTGTATTGGGTCGTCGGGAAAGTCATGACGCATTTTTGCATTGAAAAACATAGAAGAATACATTATGACTTTCCTGATGACCCAATATATCTTCTTTGGTGAAATTTCTATGCATATCTTCATTGATTTTTAAATTAAGTTGTTTATATTCTTATTATTGAATTGTAAGAGTTCTTGATGTATCCTGGATACAAGTTTGTTTGTTTTAGTCAGAAGTGTGATTTGCACATATTTTCTTCCAATCTGTAGCTTGTCTTTCCATTTTCTTTTTTTTTTTTCAAGATTTTATAGGGAAATTGGGGAAGGGGAACAGACAAGTTGCTGTCCTTTTGTTCTTCAGTCTAGTTGTGGAGGACGTCGCTTCACTGGCCCATGTTGGTATTGTCACTGCGCTCTTCCCGGCTAAGGCAGACCAGTCGCCGGCCATTGGATGGCCACTCACGGCACTCATGGCAGCTCTTGCTGGCTGCTGGCCACTCACAGTAGCTCATGGCAGCCCACTGCAGCCCCGCTGCAGCCTACGCCATTGCCGGCGACTCATGGCAGCCCAGCTCCAGGTCGAGCCGTTGTTCACCATCTTAGTTGTAGAGGGCTCAGTGTCACTGGCCCATGTGGGATCCGAACCGGCGGCCCTGCTGCACAGAGCCGGCACTCCCAAGCCAACTCTTAACCAACACACCACTTGGCCGGCCCCCAAATGATATTTTAAAGTCTCCTAGTGTGATTGTAAATTTGTGTTTTGTTTCTTGTATATCTAATTTCCAACCTGTGTGTATTATTTTGCTGTAGGCTTATCTTTTGTAAATAAGACTAACAATTAGTCAGTATGAACTGATATAGCATACTGGCTGGCATCTATTCTGATCTGTTTAAGCCTGTGCTATATCAGTTGTTAAATAGTTTAATATAATCCTTGCTGTTAATAGCTTATAGCTGAATTCAGGGTTCTTTTATTTTGTTTCCCCTGCCACACCCTCTACTCCCAAGAGACTTCGTTTTATAATAGGGAAGTTTTTCCCTGCCCTTGTATTTTATGTCTTCTGTTTACTCTGCTTGTTGTTGCTACCCCCTCCCCTGCCCCACTTTTCCTGCCTTTGCTAGATATTTTTAAATGAGGGCAAACATTTGTTTGTATGTGTAGGTATGTCTGTATATCTGTCTCTATGTATGTATACATATACATTTATATAATTTTTATTTCCTGTTCTGTGAATTGTCACTTTATATCCTTTTATCTATGTCTATTGTGTGATTGATTAATCATCTTGATTTTGTAGGAGCTCTTTTTTTTTTTAAGCTGAGCCATCCTGCTACCTGTTGGCAGCTCAGCGGCTGCTCAGCTCGGGCTGGACTCGAACCNGCTGTTGCTCAGAGCTCAAACTCTTGAGCGAGCTCTTAACCAACTGAGCCACTCGGCCGGCCCTTGTAGGAGCTCTTTACATTAAGAAATTTGATGTTGTTCTCTAATGTGTACCAAATTTGTTTTCACAGTTTGTCTTTTTTCTTTTGACATTGTTTATAGTGTTGTTGTTTTTCTAATTATCTTATTAACTGCTTTCCATAGACTATGCTTTGCTTATTTTTCCTTCTGTTTACGTTTTCTTAATTTATTGTTTTTCTTTGATTCTTCCTCTCCTTTTAATGATTTGAAAGTTACACATGCTCATTCTGTGCTTCCCTTTTTGCTCAGAAATTATAACACACATTTGGGAATAGATTACTATCTTTACCTTTAGGCGTTTTTTGCTTACCTCCTTTTTCCACATGTTCCTATAGTCTTGAATCTTATTCCATATTACAATAATGTTAAGAAATTAATATTTTAGTTACTTTCCTAGTGATTAATTAGACCTCACATAGTTATCAACATCAATTTAAATGTAATTATAAATTGCTAGTTTCTTTGCATTACCATTTCTCTTATTCAGTGTATTCTTGGAATTTTTATATATCCTCAAATGTTCTAATTTTGCCCTCATACTTGAGTAATAATTTTATAGGAAGCAGGTTTCTATAAAAGACATTTTGCTGAAAACATTGGAAACATCCATGTCACATTGAGAAGTTTAATGCCAGTTTCTAGAATTAAAAAGCTATGTATAGGACTGACCAAGTGGCTCAGTTGGTTAAGAGTTAGCTTAAGAGTGCGAGCTCTGAGCAACAGGCTGCCTGTTTGATTCCCACGTAGGTCAGTGATGCTGTGCCCGAGCTGAGCTGCCACTGAACTGCCAACAGGTGGCAGGATGGCTCAGCTGGTGAGAACATGTGCGCCTAGCAACAAGGTTGCCTGTTCGATGGTGGCTATGCCCACCGTAACTAAGACTGAACTCGGCACCTTGAGCTGAGCTGCCACCCGGATGGCTCAGTGGATAGAGTGTGTGTTCTTAACAGCTGGTTCGACTCCTGCTTGGGATGGTGGCTACGCCCACCCGCAACTAAGATTGTAACACAGTACCTTGAGCTTAGAGGCCATGAGCTGCCAACAGGCAGCCAGATGGCGACTGGCACCCTCCACAACGAAGATTGCAGAACAACAACTTGGCTGGTGCCCCTCCCCAATTCTTCAATGCTGTTCTCCTCCCCCAATTCACCAATTAAAAAAAAAAAGCTATGTATAACATTGTTATGACATTATAGAGTGAAATTGAGAAAACTTGCAAAGCAACATTTGTAGTATGCCCCATTTATATATATATATATTTATTTATTTATTTATTTATTTATTTATTTATTTATTTATTTATTTATATATGGATAGTCAGAGAGAAGGAGGTCTTACCAATCATTGTCAATAGTGATTTTTCTGGTCATTATGTACCATGTAATGAACTGTCCCAAAAGTTAGTGATGAAAAATAACTACCATTTTATTATGCTCATGGATTCTGTGCATTAGGAATTCATAGAGAATACAGGAGTGAGTGATGATTAGGCCCTCAAATGGGAAGGCATGAATGGTCCCTTCTGTGTCTGATGCCTCAACTGAGATGGCTGAAGGACGGACTCAACTGGGACTGTCATGCTCTGTGTCTACTTTTGGCCTCTCTAAATAATGGTTTTGTGATATTTGGACTTACATTGTGGATCAGGATTCCAAGAGCAAGTGTTCTATAGTGAAGTTGCATTGACCTTCTATGACGGATCCTCAGAAGTCATGTAGTGTCATTTCATCATACTCGTAGTCAAAGTACTCACAAGCCTGCCCAGTATCAAGGGGATGGGACATAGACCCTATCTCCTGGTGGGAGGAGTGTCAGAATTTGCAGCTATGTTTTGAAACCATCACGGTTGTTGTCATGGACAAGAGTATTGTCTAAATGATGGCAGAAATTTTTTTTATCTCTTCTGTTCACTGCTTATCTCCAGAAAAGTACCTGATACATAGTAGTGTTTGATAAATATGTGTTGAATGAATGAGCTATGGGGTTTCTGCTCTCCTAGTGCCTTTCTGTACTGTATGAATTTTTCACAGTAAGCATATATTATCTTTATAGCTAGAAACAAAAAGCAAATAAAAGGTATATATTATGTTAATGTTTTTAATTTCTTTCATGATATCCTAGATACTTAAATGATTTCTATGAGTTGGAGCTACAGCATGGTTCTGGTGTTGTGGGTTGGAGCATTCCAGTGACAAAAGGGATTGTGCCTTCTCCGAGAGAGTCCCACACAGCTGTTATATATTGCAAAAAAGATTCTGGGAGTCCTAAAATGTATGTTTTTGGTGGAATGTGTGGCTCTCGCTTGGATGACCTATGGCAACTTGACTTAGGTAAGCTTAACTTGATTCAGGCTCAGGAATTGGTTATGAATGATAAAGGCAAATATAAAAATCACTTTGAAAAATATTTTTGAGTACAGCATTTATCGAGTTGCACTTTAGATTTATAACTAGCACTTGTAGCCATCTCTGTCATGCAGCTGGGGTGTGATGTGAATGGTTGCTGATCAATGAGGTTAAACAAATGAATGTTTAATTTATGACAGTAACTCTCCTGTACTCCCTATAAGTAGGGTCGCCATATGTCCTGGCTTGCCAGGGATGGTCCTGGTTCATGCTTATTGTACCATGTAATTATCAACAGTACCCTGTTTCACTCTGTTAAGTGTCCCAGTTGGGGATGATCAAATTTATATGGTTACTCAGCGTACTGGAAGTGTAGCATTAACAATGTTATTGCTGGTTAGAGCTGGGGAGCTCTTTTTAAAGAGATCTTTTGACTATCTTCTACACAGTATACTCTTACTTAAAATATTTTTAAAATCCCTAATTTGGTCTCAGTTCAAAGTTGGTGACACCCTAAATACACCTCATCATTACAAGTACTAACATTCAAGTGTAAAGAATTTCTGTGACTGGCAATTTATGTCAGCTGGAAATGTTTATTTTAAAATGAAATTCAAGTAACAGTGTGGAACATGTTTGCTTTATTTTAGTAAGTCCTTTTTTAAAATTATGCAAGTTGATGTCATTTGCTGTTATTAGATCAAGTTGCTAATGTACTTATTTTTACTTTTAGAAACTATGTCATGGTCAAAACCGGAAACTAAAGGGACAGTGCCACTTCCACGAAGCCTTCACACAGCCAATGTTATAGGAAACAAGTATGGTGTTTCTTTGTTTTTTGGTTTTACTTTTTTTTAACCAACTTAAGAAAGATACACAAAACAAGAGTGATGCTACTAGCTTCTTAGAAATATATTACTGAATTTAATGTTTGTGCCTACTGGAGCTAAAATACTTCATGTGCTGTTTCTTATCATGCTGCCTCTTATACTTTACGTTCCTTAACAATTCCTTGCACAGAGTAGGAATTATTGAAGTGTAAGGCAGAGTGTTGTCAAACTGATCTGATCTATATCGACAGGTTTGACACACTGACTCACTGTTTCTTTTTACATATTTCTGGTAGTGCTTGATTTGTACTCAGATTGTACTCAGTATGTATTCTCCGTGATTATACTTTTGATGGAGTTATGGTTAGACTTCAGACTCTATAACCAGATTGCCTGAATTCAAGCCTCAGCTTCGTTACTTGTCCTTTGACCTGGGGCAAGGAAACTTAATCTGTCTGTACCTCAATTTCCTCAAATATAAAATGTAGATAATAATAAAATCTTATTTCACAAGGTTGTAATGAGGATTAAATGGATTAATACATGGAAAATGCTTCAAACAGTTCCTGGTACATAGAGAGCACTTCTTAATGGTGAGCTGTTACTATCATCAAGCTCTCCTATCTGTGCACACTGGGCCAGGATTGCATATTGTTTAAGTAGAATTTAATTAAGTATTTCCTTGTGTAGGGACTTTACCTTAAAAGTAATGTTTTTAGGAAACAACTAGTTGTAATTTAGAACCGCATCAATTCTTTTTGATAAATAGACATAAACAAAATAGACAGTTTTAAAACAGAAGACTCCTTTTATAAAATGTATCTTTTCATTGGAACTCTAATATAGAATATAGATAAAAATAGAGCTTCTCTGGTTGGCTTGAGGTCACATGGGCCTGATGAGTTTTTCTCCTTTAGTAGCAGTTTGGCCTATCTCAAGAACCCCGAGGGCCCTGAGGAACACAGTTTAAAGTTTTTTATTTGAGTTGTATCAGTGGCCAAAGTTATATGAAACTAATCCTCTTTGGTTATTATATGTATACAATTCTAAATTCGACTTTGAATGTCATAGATCATTTGAATATCTTTCTGACTGAGATACCCTTAGTATATTACATACAGTATTGATTTTCAAATGTATTATAATTGAAATATTTCCCACTTTAAATAACTTGCCAGCGAGAAGTAATTTGGTTCTTTATTGCTTCATAAAATTAGAAACTCTGGAAAGACCACATTGTTCATTATCTTATTCCCATTACCTTGATAGTGATAAGTGAGTGAATAGTTCTGTAGCTTGGAGTTATCAAATAAGAAATTTAAGTCTATTCTTAACATTTTAAATCTAAAAAGTAAAATTAAAGCTTTAGAAAAAATGTCAGCTGCTTTATGTTCTTTTTCGTTGTTCTTCAGAATGTACATTTTTGGTGGATGGGTTCCACATAAGGGGGAAAATATTGAGACTTCACCTCATGATTGTGAATGGAGATGTACCAGTTCATTTTCTTACCTAAATCTGGGTGAGTCTTTTAAGAGTTACTTCTTGAAATAAAATTTATTTATAAAAGGATTTTTGTTTTGTTGTTTAAGAATACTAGATTAGTCATGGATATTTCCATTTTTTTAGATACAGCAGAATGGACCACCCTAGTATCAGATTCTCAAGAAGATAAAAAAAATTCAAGACCAAGACCAAGAGCTGGACACTGTGCTGTTGCAGTTGGCACTCGATTGTATTTTTGGAGTGGAAGAGATGGGTACAGAAAAGCACTGAATAGTCAAGTTTGCTGCAAGGATCTTTGGTATCTTGATACTGGTAGGTAAGAGTATTTAACAAATACAGCTTTTTCTTTAGGTAAATAAGTATTTGGATAATGACTGTCTTAAGAGACTTACTGCAAATGCCACTGTCCCCCTTTCTCATAATTAAAAATGCATGGAAGAAATAATACATGTAAATACTTCCCACTTCAGGGGAGTTTCTTAATTTTCCTTTCCTCGAGTATAGACTGGGTTTAGTGACTCCCTTCCAAAGAATAGAGTATGGAGAGGCAGAAATAGTAGCTTTGCAGTAGAGAAACCTGGCAAACACCACCTTAATCAAGTAATAAGGTTAATATCACTAGTGATAAGTCATGTTGATATCCTTTGCCCCTGCCTCCCATATCATGTGATAAGAAGAGCCTTCACCTCTGTGGCTCTCTTCCCTAGAATCCATAACCCCACTGTAACTGAGAATATAGCAGACATATCTTCAGAATATGTGAACATTCTACAGAGTATATGAAAAGTAGTCTTCAGATTTTAAAGGTGATGAAAAGCAAGGAAAGACTGAGAAATGGTCACAAATCAGAGGAGATACGATAACTAAATTTGAAAGGTGGTACCCTAGATTGGATCCTGGAACAAAAAAGACATTAATTGAAAAACTGGAAAAACTGAATAGTCTGTAATTTAGTTAATAGTATTACTCTGATGTTAATTTCTTAGTTTTCTCAAATGTGTTACCGTTGGGGAAACTGAGTAAAGAGTATATGGGAACTCTTTTTTGCAATTTTTCTGTAAATCTAAAATTATTCCAAAATAAAAAGATTTTTTTTTAAAAGTATTACAACACCAAAAAATTTTAAAATATGGAAGCCACATCCATTTTTCAATAAATATTTGACTGACAACTGTTGCAAATGCTGAGAATACAGCCGTGAACAAGACTGTTAATGTCCCTGCTGTCAAAGAATTTATATTCCAAGAGACTGTGAGGGCAGGGAGATGATGGACAATAATCAAACAAATTAACAAAATAAGTTCAGTTTCTGTTAAACATGTGAAGACAGTAAGAGAGAACAACGAGATAGTGATGTAGGGTACTGGGAATGCAGGGGAGGGGTGGCTACCCCAGAATAGGCAGGTAGAAAAGGATGAGATGGCATTTGGGATGGAATCCAAATGGTGAGAGGATGCTATCCATGTAAAAAGCTGGGATAAACACTGCAGGAGTAGTGGACAGCAAGTACAAGGGTCCTGAGATGGGAATACTTGGCATGTTTGGCAACAGATTTGAGCTGAGTGGAAGAGGAGAGTACAGGAACGGAGGTTAGACAGGTGACCACTGGACAGATGATGCAGGGCCTCGAACCTCATGATAGAGTTTAAATTGCTCTTAAAGTACGATGGTAAGTTATTTATTATTTTGAAGGAGAGGAGTGCCATGACTGTTGAACATTTTGGAACGGTCGCTGCAGTTATGTGGAAAATAAATTGTAGGGGTCAGAAGCGCACACGGCGAGACAAGTTAGGAGGCTTTTGCAGCAGTCACGGAAGTCTTAGACTATAGTAGTGACAGTGAGGTGCCATCCAGAAGCTGGAGACTGATCTGCCTCACCCGGGAAGAGCGCAATGATGGTGCCAACTTGGGCCAGTGAAGCAATGTCCTTCACAACTAGACTGAAGAACAAAAAAAGGATAGCAACTTGTCTGTTCCCCTTCCCCCAATTCCCCAGCGCTGTTCCCATCCCCCAATTCCCCAATAAAATTCTTAAAAATAAATAAATAAATAAATAAATAAATAATTCCATTTAGACCACACTAAGTTTGAAATAACAAGATCAAGTAGGCAGTTGAGTGAATAAAGAAGCCTGGAAGCCAGTAGAGAGGTCAGATCTGAAGATGTAATATGTGTTGTTATATGAAAAAAGCAGATTCTAAAACGTACCTATGATTCCAGTGGTTTTTTTTTTTTTTAAGTGTTTAAACAGAAAAATCTGGAAGGATACACTGTGTACCAAAGTATTATCTAACAGGTTAGGTTATACATTTTCTAAAAAGTTTTTTCTCATCTGTGTTTTCTACAGTAGCATGCATTACTTTGGTAATGTAAAAACAGTTTTATTTTAAAATTAAGATAATTGAAAAAAATAAATGAAACAAAATTAGAGACTAAATGCTTTCTATGAAAGAAACTCATACCAGCAAGCGGGAGAGAAATATAGAAAATCCAACTTACTGATTCATCTTTGAAATTGGGAAATATTAACTGAAGTCCGAGGATAAGCTTCAGTCTCTGAGATTGGAAGAAAAATGTGCGCGTATAAGTTTTTCTCAGTGGCGAATATGTCACTTGAAGCAGATTCTCTAAGGGATCTGTGACTTTTAAAAAGATAAAAATCATTGGCTCTGAGTGGCCAGTTTTTCCATAAACCTTTCCATAGAAGGCTTGAGACATGAATATCTATCTAAAAGTAATCATGGCCATTATCATAAGGGCAGTTTTAAATTTTGCTTTTCTCTTGGTAAGTTGGCATCCATTTTGGGGATGCGGAATGAGGGCTCTTCATCTTGCCTTAACTTTTAGTTAAACTTAGTGAATTTTATAACTTAGGAGTAGTATAATTCCATGAGGCTTTTTATGAAAAATAGCAGTCTTTTGTTCCCATCCTCCTCCATTTTTCTTGCCTCACAAGCATCCGCTTTCAAATCCGTTCATCAATTCTTGGTATTTACTTCCACATCTCCATATAATTAATACACACACACACACACACACACACACACACACACACACACATACACACATTTACTTTGATTTTTTTTTTTTTTTTTTAGTTTAGGCATAGTGTGTTCACTTTCTACTGTGAAAGTTAAGGATTTATCTCTTCTTCCCACCATTCCTTACCTCCTATGCATATTCCCTACCTCCTAGTCTCTCAATATGATTATACCGTAATTTTAGATGAATATTCAGTTTTTACATCATGACTATATAAACACTATTCACAGGTGAGCCATGTAGAATATTGTGAATACCTTCTTTGCACAATTTTTTTATTTGCCATGGATGAATAATTTTTTTGTTTGTTTTAGATTCGTATGTATTTACTACTAATTCAATCCATACTCTCTGTTATTTGTTTAAATATTCTTTCATCTCATTATGGTTAGATGCATCAGATGTTGTATCAAATTTCATCATCTTGAAGAAATTTCTTCTGCTCCACTCTGGGATGGTTGCACTCCACAAATCGAGCACAGCTCTCATCTTGGAGTCTCCCTTCATCATCTTCCTGGGGATATGTTTTGCCTCCCACCTGTGCCGGATTCCGTGTTTCCAGGATCCCATATTTTTCCCCGTCTTTTTTCCCCCTCATTTTTAATGGAACACATCCCAGGAAAGAGGTGCATAGGTGACAGATTTATTTTGAGCTCTTCCATTGTTTGAAAATATGTTCAGCCTTCCTTCCTTCTTAATTGGCAGTTTGTATGGAAATAGAATTCTACATTAGAAGTCATTACACTTAAGAACTTTGAAAACGTTGTTGTAATATATTCAAACTTCTAGTGTTTTGTTGAGAAATCCAAACCACTTATGATTTTTAGTCCTTTTAAATGTGACCTTCCTCTTCACCCCTGATAGCTTTTAGGATTTTTTTTCTTCGTCTCCCCTGTTCTTAATTTTCATGATGATATGCCTGTTGTGTGTTTCTTTAATCCATTGTGTTGAATTTTCAGTGGGCCCTTTCAGTCTAGAAATTCATGTTCTTCAGTTTGGGGGATTTTCTTGATTATTTTATTGATTTGTACTCTACTGTTTTCTCTCCTTTCTCTTCATGTAACTTCTTTTAGGTGGGTCGTGTACCTCCTGGACTTGTCTTATATTATCTGCTTTTGTTCAGGTGTGGGTTACCTTACTTTGAAAAAAAATAAACTGGATTGTGAATAGGATCATGGAGGAATTTACATGGGAATAGTTGAAGGAACTAGGCTTAATTATCCTCTAAAGCAGACTCATCAGATTTTCTCTGTTAAGGCCCACATAGTAAATGTTTTAGGCTTTGCCGGCCATATGGTCTGTTATAACTACTCAACTCTGCTGTTGTAGCATGAAAGCAGTCATAGGCAATACATAACAAATGAGCATAGCTGTATTTTAATAAAACTTTATTTACAAAAACAGGCACATGAGCCATAGTTTGCTGACCTTTATTCTAAAAGATACAAAAAAGTAGATATTAGACTTGTTCTATAAGGATTAAATTATAGTTTATAGATTTCAACTCACTAGAAGAATAAATTTCCTCATATAACTGTGCAAAGATGGAATGTACTAGCTTGGGAATTGTGAGTTCCGTGATTTGATAGGTACATTAAAAGAGGACAAGGATATTGTAGAAATAATCTCAGGTCCCTTTTTCCAGTTCTGAGAGTCTGTGATTGTTATTTGTTTGGGAAATGCTGGTAATATTTGATACCCAAGTAATTACCTGTTTTGGGTAGTACAAGTTTTGATAAGAGGGTATTAACTTAAAAGAAGTTACGTTTTTCCAAAATATCGTATCTGAATCATCTTTGCTAACATTAACAGTATTACTGATATGCATACTGTTGGCTACACAGTGGCTCATAAAATTTAAAACTTATAGAGAGGGTAAAATTATGTGGCTATAACTATGTAATACTTGGTTTCCTCCCCACTTCTAGAATTAAACACTTTTTTCTGAATCTGATGACTCAGATAGCTTGCAACTAGATTGTTTGTAGATTTATTTGTATATGGAGTTAAATAAATAAATAGAATCAGAACCCCAAATTATTTTTATTTTACTGACTATAGCTATGTTCATCTGAGTAAATTTTCTTCTCTTGGTAAACAGATGAAATATTCATTGTGGCCATTTTCACAGCTCCAGGTCCACAGAAACATTATAGGCAAACTATTAGTGCATTTGAAACTTAAATGTATAATATCAATATTGTTCTTTAGAGAAACCACCGGCACCATCACAAGTACAACTGATCAAAGCCACTACCAACTCTTTTCATCTCAAATGGGATGAAGTGCCTACAGTTGAGGGTTATCTTTTGCAGTTGAATACGGACTTGCCATACCAAACTGCATCATCAGATTCTTCAGCGGCACCAAATATGCAAGGTAACAATAAGTTTCATGCTTAAAGCATGTATGCTCATATGTTATTTTTTTTTAAAAAAGATACTGCAGAAAAGCCTGTGAATAGGCCTGGTTTAAGAAATTGTATATGATGTTTCCTGCCTGGTTCATCAAATACGTTGTTTCCACTCTGAAACTTGACTGTCTTACCATTATAATATAATGGAACACATAGATATGTAGGGTAGAATGTTTCTTCTGCAGTTTATTTTGATGGACTTTCTTAATTTGACAAGCTACTTGACTTCAGGAGATGGTCTTAATAAATATTTCAGCTTTTTTTCAAAAGTGTTTTTAACTCTCAGGCACTTGGAAAGTAAAAACAAATTTAATTTTACATGTTCTTCCAGAAAGAATATCAGTCAAATATTAAGCAAACTATTGAGAAAGCAGATAAACTTTGATAAAGATGCTGCTTTTTAAACCCTGAATATGTAACTTTTAAAAATACTCGATTGTAATATATTTTATTGAAGTTAATTTAGAACATATCAGTCTGAACTTTCTCATTCCTACAGGAGTCAGGATGGACCCTCACAGACAAGGCAGTAATAGCATCGTTCCCAACAGTGTAAGTTAAAAAAAATTTAGGATGATAAATGAATGTTTATGCTTATAGTCCATTTTTTTCTTAAATATTTTAGTATATTACCCTAGGACAGGGATTCTCAACCCTGGCTACACATCAGAATCATCTCTGAGATTAAAAAACAAACACAGATTCCCAAGCCTTTCCCCAGATCTAGTAGCAGAATCTTTAGGACGATGCCCGGGGAGCTGTTTTAAGGAATGCTTCGCAGACCATTGTGACAGCAGCCTTAATGAAGAACCCCTGGCCAAGAGGTTGAAGTCCAGCCTCAGTTACACATAGCATCAGAGGCTGATCCTTCATACTTTATACTTATAATACCTTGAATTCTATATTTTGACATTTCTAAATATCATACACTCGTTTTTAATTTCTAAAGATATTCATAATGAAGTCATACTTCAGTAATGTACATGAAATATATTTCTTTGCCATGTATTTTGTTTACAAAAGAATATGAGTTTCTAAATTGAGCACCTGTGTTTGTGAGGTTATTTCCTGTTTATGAAGTGCTTCACAGTAGGTATTCGTGGAGACTAATGCATAAGCTTACTGGGATTTACACTTTTTTTTTTTTAAAGATTTTTATTGGGGTATTGAGGGGATGGGAACAATGCTGGGGAATTGGGGGAAGGGGAACAGACA
This sequence comes from Hipposideros armiger, assembly GCF_001890085.2. NCBI lineage: Eukaryota > Metazoa > Chordata > Mammalia > Chiroptera > Hipposideridae > Hipposideros > Hipposideros armiger. The sequence continues at coordinate 861,218 of NW_017731518.1, read as the reverse complement.
AGTTGCTGTCATTTTGTTCTTCAGTCTTTGTGGAGGACGTTGCTTCACTAGCCCAAGTTGGCACCATCATTGCGCTCTTCCGGGCGAGGCAGATCAGTCGCCGGCTTCTGGACGGCCACTCACAGCGGCTGCTGGCCGCTCACGCTGGCTGCTGGCTACACACGGTAGCCCGTGGCAACCCACTGCAGCAGCCCAGCTCCAGGTTGAGCTGTTGTTCAGCATCTTAGCTGTAGAGGGCAGTGTCACTGGCCCTCATATGTGGGATCCAATCCGGGGCCCTCTGGTGTCCCAAACCAGTTATTAACCATCGCGCCACTCGGCCAGCCCAGATTTACACTGTTTTTATCTGGCAAACTGCTATCTACATTCATAGTCGACTCTTTTCAAGGGAAGTGATGTAGGTATAGACTCACATGTTCTAAATATGGGTGAGGACCAGTAATAAGCAGAAAAGGCTTATTATGTCAGAAAGGGTATGTAACAAGTAAAGCCCATGTTAATAGACCACACACACACACACACACACATACACACACACACACTCACACACACACAGTATTCCCCCCTCGGGGTATATTCCAAGACCCCCAGTGGATGCCTGAAACCATTGATAGTATCAAACATTATATGTACTGTTTTTTCCTATACATGCATACCAATGATATAGTTTAATTTACAAATTAGGCGCAATAAGAGATTAACAACAATAGCTAATAATAAAATAGAAAAATTGTAACAATACTTAATGAAGGTTATGTGAATGTGGTCCCTTTTTTTTTTTATAAAAAAAATTTGAAAATTTTTATGATAAGGCTGTTTTTTTTTTTTTTTAAGATTTTGTTGGGGAATTGGAGGGGAACAGCGTTGGGGAATCGGGAAGGGGAACAGACAAGTTGCTGTCCTTTTGTTCTTCAGTCTAGTTGTGGAGGACGTTGCTTCCCTGGCCCATGTTGGTATTATCATTGC
>NW_017731518.1:823416-860167 GCF_001890085.2 Hipposideros armiger | reverse complement strand
CCAGCTCCAAGACGAGCTGTTGTTCACCATCTTAGCTGTAGAGGGCGCAGTGTCACTGGCCCTCATGTGGGATCCGAACCAGGGTCCTGCTGCTCAGAGCTGGCGTCCCAAGCAAACTCCTAACCAACAAGCTACTCGGCTAGCCCGTGTGGTCCCTTTTTTTAGGGGATCCCTTGCTGAAGTCTTCGTATAGGCTCAGTGCTTCCTGGCACAACACAATGCCGTCATCAGAATACATTTTCTGTTCATGTCTTCCACCTACAAATTTAATGTCTTTTCCATTTTAACTAAGCATTTATCATGCACTCTAATCGTACCTTTTTTAGTTTGAGGTGCAACAGCAAAACTAGCATGAATTTCTTTTTCCTCCTTCACAATTTCACAGGTAGATTTGTTCTTAACATAGATCTTAGCAACCTCAGCATATGATTTTTTAAATTTCTTTGTGAAGTCGATAACTTGCACCTTTTCACTTCAAGGAAGCACTTTAGAGCTTCTCTTTGGCACATCTGAATTGCTAGCATCACTACTGTTGCACTTTGGGGCCATTGTTAAGTAAAATAAGGGTTATTTGAACACAAGAACTGCAGTACCACAGCAGTCCACTTGTAACCTATTGTAGATGGCTGCTAAGTGACTAATGGGCCCGCAGCAGATAACAGTGGGGATACGCTGGATAAAGGGTTGATTCTCCTCCAGGTGGGACAGAGCGGGACAGCGCGAGATTTCATCATGTTACTCAGAACAGATTGCAGTATAGAACTTATGAATTGTTAGTTGTTTATTTCTGGAATTTTCCATTTATTATTTTCGGCCCACAGTTGTCTGCGGGTAACTAAAACCCCAGAAAGCGAAACCATGTATAAGGGGGTGCTGTACATACATACATTATATGTCGATTATTATATTTTGTATATATATGTATACTTAGAAATTTAGATGGTACTACAAGGTTTATAACAAAGAGCAATAGTTTTCTACTCTGTCCCTCCCTGCTCTTGATTACGCTTCCCTAGAAACAACTACTTTCAACTATTTTAGCTTTCTTCTGGTATCTACCTTGGTACTTTTAAATGAAATCCTTAAGCTGCCACTTCTTGACTTTCTGGCTTTAGACCAGTTGTCTTCAGTAATGGAAGATGAAGATTTGATGGTCTCTTAAAGTATTGCCATTTCCTCCCTTCCTCTTTCCACATCCTTTAAATATTTTCAGATGAATTTGAAATTTTATTTATTATTTGATGTTTACATTATGATGATGACATATTTACAGCTGAGCCATATAGTGTACTATGAGCATTATTCCTTTTTCACAGAATTTTTTGTTTTTCTTGGCATTGTTAACTGCCTTACTTTTTCATTTGCTTAGTTTTCTTCTTGCCTATCATTTTTAATGCATACTCAAATTATAAAACTCCTCTCAAAATATTCAAAATATAAGGTAGTAGGTTTTTTTCTTCTTCTTCTGCCTTGGAACCATCCCTCCTGAGCCCTCTGTATTGATGCTCTAGTCTTATTGGTTCTTCTGTAGGCCTGCTACACTGCAGTCATCTTAGAACTTTCATTTGTTTCATATTAGGAATTTCTTTTATCTCTTTTCCGTGTTACAGCCCATGTTTTTTTAAATCTCATTTCTTTCTCTTTTTTAGTGTTTTCCCTTGTTTTGTTGTAATACTCCCTCTAGGTGTTTCCTGAGAAAGGGTTTATGAAAGGTAAATGTTTTAAAAATAAACATCTGAAAATGCTTTTGTCTATTCACATTTGGTTGGTAGTTTTGGCTGGGTTATACAATTCTACATTAGAAACTTTTTCCTCAGAAATTTAAAGACATCTTCCTACTATCTTTTAGCATTCAGTGTTGCTGTTGAGAAGACTGATGCCACTGGGATTCCTGGTCATTTATATGTAACCTAATTTTTTCCTTTTTATCCCCAGTATTCTGAAATTTCAACAGGGAAGTGCCTGTGTCGTCATTCATTGTGCTGTGTGCTCAGCAGACCCCATAATTCTGGAAACTCATGGCTGTCATTACTGATTATTTCTTCCCCCATTTTCTCTCTTATTTTTAAACTACTGTTGGTTATTCCTCTTGCATTAATCCTCTGATTTTACTTTTTATTTCCTATTTTCTATCTTTCTGTCTTTTCTGCTTTCTTCATTTATTTCTATAATTCAGAAATTTCTTCATTTATGTTATAAATCTTCTATCCAATTTCTAAATATATTGAACCACATATTTAATTCCTAAAGCTTGATTCTTTATTTCTTTTATAGCATTTATTCTTGCTTTATAAATATAATATCTTTATCTCTTTAAGAATTATGTTTTTAAAAAAGTTTGAAGTTATATTCTGTTCTCAGCAATATTTCTTTTTCAAGCTCCTTTTTAAAAAATTTGCTTTGGTCTTGGACTTTCATATTAGAGGCTGTCTTCAAATGCCTGGTGATGCTTGGCTGTCCTTTCATGTCTAAAATGAAGCATTAAAAGGAGCTTGAAGATGTCGTAGTCCATTTGGGCTGCTATAACAAAATACTGTAGACTGTGTGGCTCATAAACACTGTAAATCTATTTCTCCCATTTCTGGAGGCTGGAAGGCTGAGAACAGGGTGCCTGCATGGTCAGGTTCTGGAGAGAACTCGCTTCCAGGTTGCAGACTGCTGACTTCCCATTGTGTCCTCACATGGTGGGAGAAGCAAAGAAGCTTTCTTAGGCCACTTTGATAAGTGCACTAATCACGACCACCACCCCCACCCCGCCCCAGAAGGCCCTACCCCCTAATACCATCACCCTGGGGGTTAGGCTTCAACATATGAACTTGTGGGGGGACACAAACATTCAGACCATAGTAGACCATGCACATGGGCATGGCTTGCTGATTAGTAGACCTTAACAAAGGTAGTTGCATGGGGGATCCACAGATATCAGCATCTGTGGGTCTTTTCTCTTGGCCAGTGAGTTTCCCCTGAGAATTCCCCAAACTCTTGTCTATGAGTTCATAAGGGATTATACGTCTGGCTGTGAGTATTCTGGGAACTTAGCGAGGGGATGTGGAGGTGGGTGGCATCTCTCTGGTCAGCATGCAGACTTTCCCTTAGTCCTCATTGTCAGTATGGGTGTCTGTCCTCCAGCCTTCCCAGAGGGACACCATACTACAGTCCAGAGCCTCACATGTCAACCTTTCTACCTATTTCCCATCTTCAGTTAGAATGGGAGAGAGGCATTTGTCCAGTTTTGTGTGCTGGAAGACAGAGGTGGGGTCTTCTGTATGACTGTCCTCTGGTGTTTACTGGCACTCTGCATCTCAGCCTCCAAAGAACCTGATGATGCCTTTAACCCCCAAGCCTTTCTGGGCTGTACAGCACAAATGGTTTGCCTCTTAGTCACTTTCCACCTACAGGCGCTTAGCTGTCAGCTTTTTCTGCTTTATATCTTCTTATCTACTATTGCCTCTTCTTGCATTCTTTTTTTTTCTTATAAGTATATATATACCTTTATACTTTTAAAAAATTCCTTTATGATTATTTGAATTGGGTTCTTGGAGGAGTCTCCTAAAACTTATGTGTTTAATCTATGTTTAACCAAAACTCTCAGCTTATTTATTCACATTTTATACAATTCTAGTTAGACTGGATATCTGATTTTTAGCAAAGAACACATTAGACACTATAACATGGAGACTTTATAGTGAAATAAACCTAGGTTCCAATTCTAGCTCTGCTACTTATTGGCTACCCAACTGTGGGTAGATTTAAGATCTCTGAGTCTCATTTTTTTCATGTATAAGCTAGAGGTCATATTATCCAACTTATAGAATTCCTATAAAGATGAATTGAAATACAGACTTTATAAATATGTGCCACAATGCCTGTCACATAGTATAATGCTCCCTAATAGTTTCAGCTATCATCATCATCCTTTATTAACAGTCGTACCATCACTGTTAACTGGAAGAGATATACAGGGCATGTTATGGATAAGCCCCCTTAGAGCCATGAAATGTAATTGACAATATAGTTATAAATGACGGTGAAGGTGGGAAAAGAAAAGTAACAAAAAACAGGTAACTAAAAAGGAGCAGCAGTATTGGGGGATTTGAATGAAGCCAGATCACTTTTGTGGTTCAGTAGACCTACTAGTATTGCTATATAATGACTCATGTTCACACTGATGATTTGAAATATCAAAAAGTTTAAATGTGTTCATTATAATGTGTTTAAGAAGGCAAAGAAAATATAATTAGGGGAGAAGGTCCAAGATGGTGGATTAGGTAAACACTATACCTACTGCATCCCAGGATCACACCAAAATTACAAATAATTATAGAACAGTCAGCCTCAAGAATCATCTGAAGACTAGCTGAACAGAACCCCTATAACTAAGGCTATAAAGAGGCCACATTAAGACTGAAAAGAAAATATAATTAGGAAGACTTCTATCTAAAATGTTTAATGGTATAGCATATTAATATGTGTATATGTATTAAATCTTGATATCTATATGGAAAACTCATTTAAACAGAATAATTCATTTGCTTGAAGGTTCTGGATCCCGAGATTTTACTTTAGGAGTCATCAGATCTGTAGTAAACATGTCCGACCTTGTTAAGGAAATTTGGCCAGAGTGTTAAACTCAGTAGCTTTGGTGTTGTAGCCTATATTACATATGTATTTACTTGAATACTAACTACAACTTATTAAAATGTACTTTTTTTCCCTCAAAATATTCTTCCCTTTTCCCCTTCAGAACTGGTCTTTTGAGAATGGAGATGAAGGGAAAAGAAATTGTTTTCTTAAACTATTATAAAATTTAAAGAATTCTATACAAATTAATAATATAATTTAAACTATTTCATATTTTGCAACAAAAGCATTAAGTTGTAAATTATTTTGCTTGTATTTTACATATATTTCTATTTAATTGAATATTGCTTGCTCCAATCAACTATTTTATTTCTTCTAGATCAGTGATATAATGAACAGTGCAAAAACCGAACATACAGCTATGAAAGGAACTCCAGTGAAAAACAAACCAGATCTCAAAGCATCAACTGATTCTAATGCCATTTTCCATTCATCTTTGGCAACTAATGCTTCTAATCATAATAGTTGTGTGGTGGATATGCTAAGGAAAAACGAAGGTATAAAGATAGCTTTTTATAATAATGATAGGGAATTTTAGAGTCTTTGAAAAAGTAAATGTGGCACATCATGGACACTCAAATGTGTGAGTGAATGGCTACCCAGTCTCAGGTTCACAGAGGGAGATGGGGCTTTTTCTCTGCAGGTCAGAGTAGCTGGTATTTCAAGAGTGCATGAGTGACATGATTAGATTTTGTTTTTGTTTTTCATGCAAAAGGCACTCTAACCTCACCATCTGAAAGAACTATAATAGGAAATGATTGGGAGTCTTGTTATAGGGTTCTTTTAGGACTCCAAGAGATACGTAGAGACTAAAGAAGTGGGTGGGATGGACAGAAAAGAATACGTTTCAGAGACTTTTAGAAAGCAGCATCTATTAGACTTGGAAACTGGTTGGATCTGAGAAATAAAAATGAGATGAACGTAACTCCAGTTTTTTGGGTTGGACATTCAATGGATGATGATACTCTATCAGGATAGGAAATATAGGAGCAAGAACAAATTTGGGGGAAAAAAGACAGGTTCAACTTTGAATTTACTGTTTTTGAGGCACTTGAGGAACATATTGGTCAAGATTTCTAATGGGCAGTTGGATACTTAAGTCTGGAGTCTAGGAGGCAGTTGTTGGCTGGAAGGACAAATTTAGAAGTTAACGGTATCTAAAATGTGAGCTTCACAAGAGCAGGGACCTTGTCTGACGTGTTCACTGCTAGATTCCCAGCACCTGGCACAGTGCCTAGGACATATGTATTTGAGAGATGTGTAATTCAGGAATGGTAGTTAAAACACGGGGAAAATGTGTAAAGGGAGAAAAGAAAAGGCTTAGGAACACCTGCATTTAAAGAGTCATTTGAAGAAGAGAAGCCAGCTAAAGAGACTGAAAAGGGGTTCCTAGAAGGTTAGGAAAAGAGCCAAAAAGATTGGTATCATTTTTTTCCCCCTCTATAGTGGGCATCACAGTTTGTGACTAGTGTATGCATGTCTCTCTGTGCTACCTGACTATAAGTTCATTAAGATATGGACTATGACTGCTTTGTTTCACCATTATAGAAACAAGCACAATGTCTGGTAGATAGTACATCTCCAGTATTGTGGAGTTAATGAATAGAAGTCATAGAAAGAAACAGCTGGAAAAAGGAGTATGTGGTCAGCATAGTTTCCATTACCGAAAGGTGAGGTAAATGAAGATTGAAAAGTATCCCTTAGAAATCATCAACATTTGCCAGAACCGCTTCACTAACATTCGTAGCATGCTAGACCCCAGATTTGGGGAGTCAGAGAAGCAGAGGCTGCTCTGAAGGGGAGCAGTGAGGGGAAATGGTGACGAGAAGACTTGTGGGGTGAAGGAAGGTGCGTGTTGGTGTGCTTGAGAGACTTGATAATGTTTATGGACTGAGGGCCCAGAACTACTAAAGAGAAAGAATCTGAAAATTCTGAAGAGAAAGGAATAATTGATGAGAGGGTCCCAAAATATGGGGGGAGGAATGGGACCAAGAGCACAGGAGGAGGATTGATTGAACTTCCTTAGGAGAGAGGTGGGCTCATCCTCTGAAATGGAGGAGAAGATGGAGAGGATGGGCGCGGTGATGAACGCCTTTCTAGTTTACGGCAGGAGAAGGCAGAAAATTGATGGTATTCATGCCTGAAGACCTCTGTATTTTCCCCTAAAATGGGAGGCAAGGCCATCTGATGTATAACTTAATAGAGAACAATGATTCAGTGTTTAGAGTGGAAGAAGGAGCTGAGAAGTTGGACATTCGTTATGGATGTAATACACTTGATTTTTCTAAACATTTTATGCCTAATAGTTAATTCATACAAATGACATTTGTGGTGCTCATGTTTACGATTTTAAAATGGAAAAATACCACAAATTGTATAACAAGAACCATAAGATACTATACAACAATTATCTGCAGGTATTATGTTAATAATTGATCATTTCCCTTTAATTTTAGGTCCTCACACTTCAGCAAATATAGGTGTTCTAAGTAGTTGCCTGGACTTAAGAACAGTAATCCCTGAAACTTCTGTATCCAGTACTGTTTCCAGCCCACAAACTATGGTAACCCAGCAGACCATTAAAACTGAATCATCCAGTACAAATGGGGCAGTTGTTAACGATGAAACTTCACTAACAACATTCAGTACCAAATCTGAAGGTTTGAAATGTGTTTCACATACTGTATTTTGCACCATTTTTGTATGTAAATTCATCAAACTTACTTGTTTTAGATGGGAATTGCATTTCATCTTGGATTGAAGCATATATAAACATAAAAAGCATTTCAGTTAAAATCATTATATATTCTCTGCTGCCTTACATAAAATGTTTAAATCAGCACACACTGAAATACAATCCCGTGAATATATTCAGCAATTTTTTTCCTTAGAAAAGATTAGTTCTTGATTATAGAGTAACAATTCTTCCAGCTTGATTGATTTTGGATTTTGTAAATTCTCAATTTTTGGGGGGTAGGAATTGTGCTTCATCTTTGGTAAACATTCTCTGAAGTTCTAGCTAGTTATCAAATCCTTGAAAAATGAACTTTGTGAATTAGAGGGTACATAATTCTAATTGTGATTTTCTCCCTCTATTTTTATATATTTATAAATTATATTTTAATGTGTCTATTTATAAGTGAATATGTAAGTCTTATCTGATGAATTGTTTAATTTTTAGTTGACGAAACATGTGCACTGCCTGCAACTAAGATCAGTCGTGTAGAGGCGCATGCTGTAGCAATGCCACTTTCTGTAAGTATGTGACCTGGAGATGATGTGTTTACAGCTGGTTACATGTGCTTTAAGTGCCGAGCAACTTCACCAGAAATTCACAGAAAGATTCTTGGGTGTCCATTAGTAATGATTTGACATAGAGTGAGAAATGAAGGGTTGAATCAGAAAATATGCACAATATAATGTTAAGCGAAAAAAGCTGGATAAAAAATAATATATATACACATATATGTGTGTGTCCCAATTTTATTAAAAAATACAACCAATACATATATTCATACTCTTAAATGAGTCTGCACACATCCACACTACATTGCTTTATGACTTCTTCCAAGTTGTGGGGCCACAGATCATTTTTACTTTCTTCTTTGTTCTTTCAATATTTTTCTGTAATGAAATGTGTTACTTTCGTAATCAGAAATGTGTTTATATATGTGTATATGTAAATTAAATTAATGGTTTTAAGAGTAAAAGGACATGTTATGGAACATAAAATTTGAATGACTCTTTTGCTAGCTACTTAATAGAACAACATATCCTGCAATTTTGGGTTAGACATTCCTGTAGGATAGCCCAGTATTCTCTGACATTGGGTTGTTTTACGGAAGGCCAGAATTGGTCTGCATGGCACCAAACTAAAAGTGCTAGGAATGTGCCTCACAAATATACCAAGATTGTCTTAATTAGATAAATATAAGGACAATACTTGTTTGTGTGCATGTGTGTGTACCTACTTTTTAATTTATTTTTAAATTATCAGTCATTCAACTTTAGTGATATGAGCAAGAGTTTTTACTTTACCTAATATTTATTTTTTAGTGTCTTCAAGAATTGTCTATAGTCTTAGTTTTCTTTCACTCATGATTTTAGGGAATTTGATCATATATTAATATTTACCTTCATCAGAATGTTAAGTCTTATAGTGTTCTTAAACTCTTTTCAGGGAAGAATTATTAAAATGAATTTTTTTCTCGTAAATCTATTTTGCAATGCATCAGCCAGAATGATATTTGTTATTGCAGTTGGAACCAGTTGTTTTATAAAAGTTGTTGAAGAGAGTTTTTACAACTTAAAAAATGAAAACAAGTTCAAAGCTATTTCTTTTTTTTTAACCTTAAAGACACCTAGTTAGCTCACTTTGTCATGTGTAATAGCCTAAGTAACAAATAATGTGAATTATAAGCATGTACCTCTGCTGTTATATATTTAAGACAGAAATAAATAACTGAAGTGCACATTTGTTTTGAGCTTCTGGAAACAGTGTCTCATTTATAAAGAAGATGGCTTAAAAAGGTTAGTTCCAGGGATAAGTATAATTCACTTATCACTAAAAGTAGCTTAAGGTAGAGGAAGCTTGTTTTAAAGCAAGGTAAAAAAAAAAGTAAAACTGTTTAATCTGCTCCTCTTTAGTATAACACTAAAGTATATTTAAACTGCATTTTAGTTTTGAACATTTTTTCTCCTTTTAGGTTTGGAGAAGCACAGGTATTTCAAGTGTAAAGATCTCTGAATTTCTGCTAGTTGTTTTTGAATCTAGAAATAAGCCAGCTTGGAATGAATTTTTTCTTATGTGCCCTTTTTGGAGCCAGTTGTAATGTCACACTAAAGGGATTATATTTCCTGAGAGAGTCTCTGAAATGACAACGTTCTATAAAACAGCTGGCATTTTAACATATCACTGATTGAAAAGCATGCTAACTCCAGCTAGGTTGGTAGTCCAGACCTACTGACTTGGACAATGCCTGTCACTCCCTATGTTTGAATTGGCATCCCTGTTTCACTGTCAATTGACCTAATCTATTAAGAGTTTATTTACTTAAGAGCTATTAATGTTGTGGTGTTTACCCATATATCTACTTGTAGATCACTGCATGGATTTATTAAATCTTAAAATTTCTTACATGCTCAGTAAAGAGTCCTCATAAATTTTTCTTTCTCTGAAATTAGAAAGACACTCCTTCAAATCCGGTGGCCACAATGAAAGCAGGAGAACGACAGTGGTGTGATGTAGGAATTTTTAAAAATAATACAGCTTTGGTGAGCCAATTTTATTTGCTGCCAAAAGGGAAACAAAGCATCTCAAAGGTAGCTATTGATGTATTTTCTACACTATGAGTTATAAGTCTCAAGAATGAGATTTTTTTATAACCTTGATTGAAATCTCTTGAATTTGTGAAATTGGGATCACAATCTATAATTTAGAATTCTATCTATGTAGTTATTATCTTGTATTATTTTTAAAGGCTCTTTTTATAGACTATATCACAGGAAGGTCATAAATAATATAGTTTGGCCAGTACAAATAAGGATTTTTTTAAATAGATCTCATTTTGTTATCAGATGTGTTTTGAGAAAGAGCACTTTTTTTTTTTTTTTTACTGAGAATTTTTTTATTCCTGATTTCACAATTTAAAAAATCAAAATCTGCTGTGGGCTATTGAATATCATCTAATTTTCCCTTGATTCTGAAGGCCCTTAAAGAAGACCCCAAATGTATAAGTGAGATATTAACTGTCTAAGAATCGTGAAGCAGGTAACAGCCCCAAAGCATATTGAACTAATCTTTTTCTGGAAGGGGGAATTTCAGAGAGCGAATTGCCAAGGAAATATTGTAGATATGTAGTTTGAATCTCCCAAAGATCTGCACAAATGGAGAATATATCATTTATCATTATATTTTAGTTTCTTCTGGTGTTTCTTTTTTACATATTGAATTCTTCCAATTCTTGAAAAAAATAGAAATCCGGGTTAATGATTTGATAGTATTATGCCTAATGAAATTTCTGGCTACAGTTTGATTTCATCTAAGGAAATATCCATATCGGAGGTTCTAGTAGCTACCTGTTTTTCCCAAAAGATAAAAAGAGCATAAAATTTAGAACCAGTAAACTCGGTTTGAATCATTAGCTACAGCACTCAACAGTGTGACCTTGGACAGATCACTCATTTAATCTCTCTCAGACTCAGTTTCCTCGTCTATAAAATGGACATGATATAGCTCCCTTAAAAGGGGGGTCAAATATATGGTGACTGAAGGAGATTTGACTTTGGGTGGTGAACACACAATGCAATATATATATGATGTATTATAGAATTGTATACTTGAAACCTATATAATTTTATTAACCAATGTTACCCCAATAAATTTAATAAAAAATAAAAATAATGGAGTGATACTTGTGAAACATGTTTCACAGATGTAGTAAGAATGTAGGAGAACATGTAAAAATTGTTTGAAAGTTGTAAATGTTAGAATCTTCCTACCCAGAGTATGCAATCCAGTTATTTAATTTAACATTTATTCAACATAGAGATGAGGTAGTCATTACTTCGTTTATAGTGGTAGTTAATTTTTTTCTACATTCATACTCTACATGTGCAGAATACCCTTACATTGCTTTTTTTTTTTTTAATTGGGGAACAGTGTTTTTTTCCAAGACCCATCAGCTCCAAGTCAAGTAGTTGACAGTAGCTCAGTGGCCCATGCAGGGATTGAACCAGCAACCTTGGTGTTATGAGCACTGCGATCTAACCAGGGGAGCTAACCAGCCACCTCTATATTGCTTTTTATAATCAATGATTCTCAACTGGAAAAGGCACTTTTCCTCTGAATAAGAATCACTAGTATGAGCGACCAGATGGCTCAGTTGGTTAGAGTGCATGTTCTGAACAAGGTTGCCGGTTCGATTCCTGCATGGGATTATGGGCTGTGCCCCCCGCAACTAGATTGAAACAACAACTTGACTTGGAGCTGATAGGTCCTGGAGAAACACACTGTTCCCCAATAAAATAATAATAAAAAGAATTCCCAATTTATGGGCTCGGTTACTTTTGTATTGGAGGGCTCATTCCAGGTGTAAAAAGAGGGAAATAAATAAATGTGAACTAGAGGGCCGGCTGAGTGGCTCAGTTGGTTAAGAGCTCGCTCAAGAGTTTGAGCTCTGAGCAACAGCGTTTCGAGTCAGCCCGAGCTGAGCAGCCGTGAGCTGCCAACAGGTGGCGGGATGGCTCAGCTAAAAAAAAAAAAAAAAAAAAATGTGAACTAGAGCTTTAAAACATAATTCATTCTTTAAAAGTTTTGTTTAGTTAAAAATGATTAATTGCACCTTTTCTTTACTTTTGCATATATTACATTTAGATAGGAAATGCAGACGTTCCTGACTACAGTTTACTTAAGAAACAAGATCTTGTTCCAGGCACAGGATACAGATTCAGGGTTGCTGCTATCAATGGCTGTGGAATAGGCCCTTTCAGCAAAATCAGTGAATTTAAAACTTGTATTCCCGGTTTTCCCGGAGCTCCTTCTGCGGTCAGAATTTCAAAGGTGAGATTTCAGGTCTAGACTTGGTGATTTAAATTATGTGAAACTTTGTACATGAAGTAAAATTGTCAGTTTAGAGATTCTTATTAGTGTCTGATGAAATGGTGTTGATTTATGAGGATAGACTGGTTTAGATTGTAGACCCAGCTTTGGAGTTTTAGACTGGAAGTTGTTTTGTTTTTTTTCAGGATGTTGGTGTTATCAGGTTAACTCTCAGACTATAGTAACTTTTTATTTTAAGGCTCTTCATTTTATTCCTGAATATTTGGGGGGAACCCTCTTGATCTGGAGACCCTTGGATTTCAGGGTTTTTTTTATTTGAATTGTATTTTGTAAAAATGTCTTTCAGCTTGCTCTGCACTATCTAGAACTCTGTAGTCAAATATTGGACCCCCTAAATTAAACCTTGGAGTTCTCTGTCTTGTTTTTATCTTTCAAAAAAAAGAAATGAAAAACTAATTTGAAAAAAAGAAAAGAAATGGGAAATATCTAAAAGGGGTGGATTAAAAATTTAAAATGTGTTTTTTGCTAATCACACAATATTTTAAGGACCAAATTTCAAGCAGAATTACAGCATCCAAATTAGAGAAAGTCAGGAAAATCTGGTATGTTTTTTAATGTTAATATTTTTTCTTATTTATGGAGCCAAAAAGTTTGTGCTGGAGAATTTTAATAGAATACATGAGATTGGATTGTATTTTTTCCTAAGGTCCTGCCCCTCCTTAGAGAAGAAAAAGTCTGTTTTCAAATAAGAAAAATCTCTTTGGTGGGATAGTACAGGCAGATATTTAAGCCTAGTTATGTTTTTGAAAAGTGAGCATGAATCAAACATTGCAGATCCAATTAAGGTAGATTTTAAAAATCCAACAATACAAGTTCTAACATCTAATGCAATTCCCATAGCAAAAAGGAGCATTTTGTGTTCTAAAGATAGACTCAACATAAGTGATATGAGAGAGAACTTCAGAACCTTTACCTGTTGGTTTTTTCTTCCCTCTCTTTAAGAATGTTGAGGGTATTCATCTTTCCTGGGAACCTCCCACTTCACCATCTGGAAATATTTTGGAATACTCAGCCTACTTGGCAATCCGCACAGCACAAATACAAGATAATCCAAGTCAGCTTGTATTTATGAGGATTTATTGTGGTCTTAAGACATCATGTATAGTAACTGCTGGGCAGCTTGCAAATGCACATATTGATTATACATCCAGACCTGCCATTGTGTTCAGGATATCAGCAAAGAATGAAAAGGGATATGGACCAGCTACACAAGTTCGATGGCTTCAAGGTAACAATAAAAAAGCACCTTTAAATTGATTTTTTTTTACTGAAGCTATTGTGATTATTATTTATTAGTAACTGGTTATGAAGATTTGTCATTTAAAAGTGTATTCTTTGTATTTCTAGTAGTTACGAATTTGATTTTGTAAGAAGTTCTTAAAATGTATTTGCTCAACTCTAGATCCAAATAAAAATAGAAAAGAAGCAAAGGCTCCCAGAAAATTAGTATATGGCTTCTTCCTCATAGTTATAGCATTTTTATAAAGGAAAATAACAAAATTAAGATGAAGGCTGGAAGGCTTTATGACTCCAATATCTTTTAGAAAGGCCATGTCACTCAGTCATCCTAGAGTTATTGACATGATTCTAGTAAAACTGGCTGTTGTCCACTGTGTTGTCTTATATAGTACATGTTCTCTACATTGTAAAGACCCTGTCTTTGAGTACTTACTCCCTCTACCTGTATTCTACATGAGCAGTGGTCCTTTAATAACTATCTTCTACTGGATAATATTTGTGATAGTAATGTTAGCAGCTATTCGATTCCTTTGTTTATCTACAGTTAGCACAGAGCTTAAGAAATTAAAAAAGAAAGAGGCAAGTTCAGAAACTCTGCATTTGCATTTTTATTACCTTCCAAGAAGCATGGCAAAATACAAAAAGAATAATGGGTTTTCTTGATTCATACCAGGGTGATATATTGGAATATATTTTTGGCCAAAGCACTTAACTTATCTGGCCCTCAATTTCCTCATTAGATGAGGAAGTTAAAAGAATTTACCTTTAAGGTCCCTTTCAGCACTTAAATTCTATATTTTCATCAGAAGTGAAGTATATTCCTGAACATTTTAGCATCTGTCTTAATGGCCCTAACTTTGCTTTTGCTGAAATTAAAACATTTATAATTTAAAATTCAGAATTAAAGTCTATGTCCCCCTTATTGCAGAAAGAAAGAAGCACCTTAAAAGGACACAAATTTTGAAATAGTGTTTTAAACATTTGTAAAATTTTTGTAAATGCTCTAAATGTTTTATTTTTGCATTATTTTTACCTCAAAATTGTATAAACTTTTTACAACTGAAATAGAAGCATTAGCTAGCTTACTCAGGTTCCATTACAACCTTAAAGATGCAGCTAGGCATTATGGATGCTCTGCTACGCGTAACCTGTTTTAAACCTTTTAGGAATTTCATGGTTCCACTGCCTATTCAGATCAGGAATGGATATACAGAGCAATAATTGCAGAAAAGATATTTCAAACTAAGAGCTGCAGTTACTGCAGAGGCACAGGTCTATCTTTTTTATACCAAGTAACCTTATGCCAGTTTCGGTTGACTGAGTAGCTATGTCCTCAAATCATGTATAATATTCCCAGCAAAGATGGATTTAATTGTGCAGAAATGATATATATGTATGTTCCAGTTACTAATTTAAAATGTATAGAATATTTTAATATATAATTTTTGTAAAGAACTGGGATTTTTATACTACAGTATTTGTAATTAATGCGTGTCACTAAGTTTCTCTTGAAGAAAATATGCAGACTCTTAAAAATGTAATGAGTGATTTCCAAACTCTAAAGGTAAAATAAATGCACTACTATGGTGATGTTAGAATACCTTTTTTTGTGGCTGTATGAATCATTAATCTTTAAATGTGTACTTTACAATCAATGTTTACAAGGAGCTTCTCTGGTTTGTTATCCCAGCACCTCCCTTGGTGAGAGCTTCGTTCTGCATTTGTTTAACTCATATGCTTTTGCTTTTGGCATATGCTTGCTTTTTGCACTAGTAGAATTTTAACTTACCTCATTATTATGTTTGTAATCATTTGAATATCTTCCATTTTTCTGATATAGCCTAAAGAAATACTTAACCAAAGTTAAATAAAATAAATGGTAAGCAATTTTGCACATGTTAAATGCTAGGGTTTGTTATGTATATGTGTGTGTTTAGTTATAAAAAGATTAAGAATGGAAAGGTATAGTAAGTATATGTTTCAAGTCCAATTATTTTAATGATCTACTTGCTTTATAAAAAAAGGTCTGGCTTTTAACCCCTTATTCTCTACATTAATTAACAATTTGCATCTTGAAGCACTTCTTTTAATGACAAGGAATAAGTTGACTTTAAACAAAGAATAGAGTATATTTTGAGTGCGCGCATTTATACCTATTTAGTATTTGGTTTAGTTTACTTTGCTTAAATGTCTCTACTGTTCTAGACCAGGAGGCGAGTATGAACCTGTGGTTCTAACATATAATATATGTCTTATTTTCTAAAGAGAAAGGCAGTCTTTCTCTGCCAAGGGATTTGGTAAAATAACTAATGTTTTTACTTTGAGAATTAGGTCAGATTCTGTTATCATTTTTTGGCATTTGTACATTAAGTACTAGTCACACATATCTCTCTGATAAGTGATTGGTGACTGAAAGATGCCGTTGAGAAATCTCCTTGGTTTTGACATTAATAGTTAATAAGAGATCTTTGAGCTCTGTGTTCATGACCAGAATGGATTGGGGTAAATAATAAGAAAAGTGCATTTAGCTTCTTACAATTGGCACATTTCTAAGTGAAGACTTTTTTGAGTAGCAGTGGGCTATATTTTGCAGATATCATAAGAGGATTTGCACTGAGTTAAAGTACTTTACTCCTCCAGCTGGATAAGTGATTCAGATGTACAAGTCTTTATGCCACAGTGCTCTTCCTGGGCACTGCAACTTTGGTTCACATATGTAGTAAAACGATTCTGATGTTGCATGCTTCTTAGAATTATGTTTTCTAAAACAATTGTACTGGCTTCATTTTAGTTTAGTAAACTGTTTTGGCAATTTAACTAGCAATAGGGTATTATAAACTCACTTTCATCTGCATTTTTTTTTTAATGGAAATAATTTGATTGCATATGAGGCCCCCTGCCGCATTACTCAGTTACATAAATATAATCATCTATAAGAAGGTGAAACAGCTGACCCATTATTTTAAAGACTTGTAGACTAGCAAAGATTTGTTCTGGTTAGAGATATGGTCTACTATAACCTAAGATATTTTTTAAAATTGCAACAGTTGTAGCATAAAAATCATTTGTAACATTGAATATGAAGACATTATTAGTATTTAAAATTATTGCAGTCATCTGGTCATAAATGAAATAGGTTGCAAAATAGACTTGGTCTTTGACCATTTAAGGTATAACTGACCATTATGTTTCCCAAGGCTCCCTTTAGGCAGTTTTATGTATTGTGTACCAATGATGTGTAAAATAAAGCACCTTTTCTACTATAACCAATTATAGGTGTTATTTATTTTGAACTATATGAAAGAAAAATTAGTAATGGCAGAGTAAATCTGTAGAAATGTTGATTTTATATCATTCACTTAAAATAATAATAGGCAGTTCCATAAAGAAAGGATTGTGTCTAAAAACTTGTTTTTAAATTAGTACATTGTGTTTGGGAGTCATTTTCTTATAGAAATGTAAAAGCCTAACCCTTATTGTAGCTGACCTAGTGTGTTTGAAAGTAAAAAGGCAGATGGCTCCAAAACACAGTCTAAACTTGTCACCTCTTTTTTGTCTTCTATTTACTCTTTTAAAAATTTGTTTATTAAAGGATTGTTGGCATACAATGTTATATTAGTTTCAGGTGTATGATATAGTGATTCAACATTTATATACCTTATGATGTGATCACCATGATAAGTCTGGTACCCATCTGTCAGTGTGCAAATTTATTATGATATTATTGATTATATTCCCTGTGCTGTACATTATGTCCCCATGAATTATTAGTTTATAACTGGAATTTTGTACCTTTTATTCCCCTTCACCTTTTCACTCATCTCCATACACACACCCCTCTGGCAACCATCAGTTTGTTTTCTGTATGTGTGAGTCTGTTTCTGGTTTGTTTCTTTTGTTTTTTTAGATTCCACATATAAATGAAATCTATTTACTCTTAATTTTTTTTTTCCTTCTGCTTTTCACCCATTTTAACTCACAGCAGCTGGGCTTCTGTCCATCAAAATGGCTCTAGGAAAGGTCAAGGATAACTTCTCTTTTCTCAAGTCCAGTGAATTCTTTCATTACACTTAGTCTTGTCATTTGAAACTTTTCCCCACCCTCTGGACTCGTCCAGTTTTTTAGCTTCACTGACACTATGCTCTCACTTCCTTTATGCATCTTCTGTCTGCAGTCCCCTTTTCCACTCTCACCTGTCTCCATGCGTTTTTTCAAGAGTCAGGTCAAATGTTGCCAGCCTGATGAACCTTTCCTGACACACTCCATGTCCAGGTGGGTTTCACCTCTCTTCTTGTGCCCCCGCCGTCCTTTGTTAACCCTTCTGGCACAGCTGCCTGAAAACGTTGTGCCCTTGTTTGTTAGTTTGTTAGCACTCCCCCTCTCCCTCTGCCAGGTGCCAGGCCTTTGAGGCAGAGACTGGGCCTTCATATCTCTTCCATATCACTCATTTAGCTGGTACTCAAATATTTTAACAAATTATTGAAGAAAACTGTCATCTTTCCACCTCTCCAGACTCTCAAACCTCCTTCTCAAACTGGGGTCAAAATGGGAGGCAGGCTTCAAAAGGCAAAGAGTTTTTAGCAGATTTAAGCCTCTGGTGGAAATACAAACTCCAGCTTTGTCTTACCCTATCCTGCAATTACTTAGGTTCCGAAGAGAAGTTCTGGACAAACATGGGATGTGTCACATATTTGCTAGGCTAAAAAGGATTTAGTATAGGTATGTATAGATCTCAAGAGGAAGTCTTTGGTCTAAAAAGACCTGAGCACTTAATGAGATCAGTGGGCATTGCTGGATTATGATTTTTAGCATTGGATGATCAGGAGAATAAGCCAAAAATATTTTTAAAGTTAATCTTTCTGATTTCCATACACGGAAAGCATGGGCAATTGTCTAACATTAGAAAAAACTACTACCTACTTAATATTTAAGCACAGGAAACTGCTGGAGGTCATGGACACCAGCATTAGAACCGCACTGGAGTCAGTTACATATCAAGTCAGGTCACTGTTGTCACCTCTGAGCTTATAGGACAAAGGATCCTTACACTACTGGAAAACGAGATGACATTGGCACACCTTCCAAGTTTCCCAGTTATAGTTGGGAATCCCTATACTTATATATTCCTGTAACTCAGAAAAGGACTTTGTTTTTATCATGCCTGTAAAAACATATACAACATTCTGTGGAGAAACAATCAATTCTATAAACTGAATAAAGAAAGAAAAGGCTGTAAAATCCAAGGATACCAACTTCCTTGTTCAAAGTAGATTTCTGTATCTTATTAGTATCCATTTACTTCTTTCCTGTCCTCTGCAGAATTAAAATCAGGAAAATTACCACTCATGGGACTGTTAATCTCAGCAAGTCCCTCTGAAGCGGAGTGTAAGATTCTTTTGTACATTTGGTGTCTTAGATAACTTACATTGAGCAAGGGCCTCGTACTGAAGTTCATCAGATTCACAATCTGAACCACTCCTGCCAGTACCTCAAATTCAAAAGTCTTGAGAATACAGGGTTATGAAACCTTTGGCCTTAAATAGAGGGAAGACTAGGAAGTCATAGAGATGAGGCTGTGGAGGCGACAGAAGGATTTCCTATTTCCTGATTTGATTTGCTGGCTCAACAAAAAGCCTTTGCAGAGTACTGCGAGATGTTGAGGGTGTTTACATACAGCCACTGAAGATAAATGGGCAAAAAGTACGAACTGGTGGCACATGAGATATGAAAGCTGTAACAGAGAAGGAAATGGTCCCCCATCCACCCACTCCCCTGGTCTCCTTACCACCCAGAGACAAGACACTAAAGGATACATCATTCAGCATGAGAACGAGGAAGATACAAAGAGAACCCTTTGTGTCTGAGCATTATACATGTTAAAAATAAAGGTAGCAGCTGGCATTTGGTTTTGAACATAGAGTAACTCTTTCCACTAGTAAATCATGGTCCAACAGAGGTCCAGCTCTGACCCAAAGGATTATGCCTACCTCCTCGTATCTGGGGAAATAGAATGGAAGCTCCCTAAGAACTTGAGGAAGGTTAGGTTCCCTTATTTCTCTGTTTCTTTTTGAAGACAGAGGAAAAAGCTATAGGTATGATAATTACCATCTAATATAACAATGGTGTGCGTGTGCCACTTACGGCCACACAACATGTAAGAGTTAGCAGAGTTCTGAAGGTCCAACAATCCCGCTCCCTGTAGGTTAGCGCCCCCTAGTGGCACTGTCCGTTCCAGCTTAAATATTGGTAAGATTTTAGGCCTTACAGCTGCCTGAGATTTTTTAAATAGCTACCATCATGTCTGGAAATGCTAATGAGTTGGCACCCTTTTGTGAGACCCAGTTCGGGAGATTGGACCCAGAGGATCCACTTTCTGCTTCCCGTTTCCTGGGCATGGGTGGCCAGCCACTTATTGCCGGGCACAGGCTACCTGTTGCACCAGATCCCTAGCTCAAAATGAGAACTTTCACCTGCCCTGTTTGGGTACAGAGCATAGATCGAGCATTTCAAGATTTTTTTTTTTAATTTTTAAATTGTATACCAAAATTTAGCTAATATCCTGAATCAGGAGAAATGGCACCTTAACTGTGTCTTGTTTAATTTGCAAAATGGCACTACCAGTGATGACCTTGGCAAAGACATGATTGCAAAATTGTTATGACATGTGTGACCAGCCTGGCACCTCTTATCGATCAATGTGGACAGTCAGTAGCCACCATGCACTTCCTGTGTTTGGCACTTCCTGTGTTTTTGGATTACTTAACACCAAATGCATTATTAGAAGAATGTGCCAAAGGGAATTTGTACTTTTGAAAGTCAGCAGAGTTCAGTAAAGAGGCAATGTCTTTGTCAGTTTATTTTGGGATCTAAATCATCTACCAGCTTTATACAAATAATTCTACCCAGTGAACAAAGTAACCAATTAACCAGAATCACACCCGTGACTCCCCGCCTCGTTGGCAGAGCAGTGCTGTAATACTGCTTATAATATAATCTCATTGGATCCTGACCCTATGGGAACCTAGTGACCTTCTGTGAGGAAGCGCCCATACTCATTCCTTTTTTTGTATTATCATGGACTTCATCCCCACCAGTTACAGTAATTGGCTGATTTGCAATGCACAGCAGCAGCAAAAATATCAGGAGATATTCCCTCTCTTCGTTAATGAAATTTTGTATTGCATGACCTTATATATCTTTTATTTTAAAGTATTTGTTGGGAAATAGGTAGAATGATCACACATCCATTCAACCATCAGCTTAAGAACTAGAACATTTGGGCCGGCCGAGTGGCTCAGTTAGTTAAGAGCTCGCTCAAGAGTGTGAGCTCTGAGCAATAGCGGTTCAAGTCCCGGCCTGATCTGAGCTGCCAACAGGTGGCAGGATCACTCAGCTAAAAAAACAAAAAAAACAAAACTAGAACATTTTCAGATACCTAGAATCCTACATTTGTCCTCCCTTCACACACACCACACGAGGTAAACATTATTCTGGAGTTTTTTTGTTAATAACTCCCATGTTTTTATTTATGGTCTTATTACTTATATATGTATCCCTAATATGTTGTTTAGACTTACCTGTTTTTGAACTGTTGTGTAGGTGGTATTAATGCTGTATGTATTCTGTGACTTTTTTCTGACAGCTGTTTTTGAGATTCCCATCCATGTTTCTGCATGTAACTGTATTTGTTTTCACTGCTGTATAGTATTCCATTTCATGACTATACCACAATTTATTGGTTCTCCTGTTCATGGAGATTTGGATTGTTTTCATTTTTGGGCTATTATGAACAATTCTGGTGTGAACATTCTGCCGATGCCAGTGTAAGCCCACACAGTCAGGGAGCTTTGTCTGATTTTGTCTGTTCAGACGTTATCATGTCTAGAGCAATGCCTGGCACAAGGCAGATGCTTTGGGGAATGAATGAGTCCTTGTACATGCCTCCTCAGGCACATGTGCAGAGCTGCTCTGGGGCAGTGGTTTTCAATCTGCGGTCCAGGGACCGCTGAGGGTCCCTGAGATCCTTTCCAGAGATCCGTGAGGACAAAACTATTTTCACAAGAATTCAAAGACATTATTTGTCCTTTCCACTCTCATTTTTCACGAGTTTAAATATTTTCCAGATGTATACCATCATCATTCTGACAGCTAATCAATTGTGTACTTGGGTATTTTTGTGTTTGAAAATGCCTGTTTTAATTTCTAATACAACAAATGTGGATAAATACGACCTACACGAACAACAGCAATTTGAGGTCGTCAATAATTTTTAAGGGCGTGAAAAGGTTCTAAGACCAAAACTTTGAGAACCGCTGCTCTGAGAAGCGGGTTGTACTTGGTCTAAAGCATCGGTTCCGGTTTACACTCCCTGGCAGTGGTTGAGGATCATTGTTCCACGTCTTAGCAGCACTTGGTCTTGGCTGTCTTTTACACTTGCCAATTAGATGGCTGTTGTATAGTATCTTACTGTGGGCTTAATTTGCATTTCTCTGATTACTAATGAAATTGAGTGTTTTTTTTCATATATAAAAGTGTTCCTCTTTTGTGAAATACCTGTTCGTGACTTTTGCCCATTTTTCTATTGGGTATGTGTCTTTTTTTCATTGATTCATATTTCTTTATATATTCTGGATACCAATCCCTTGTCATTTAAACATGTTGCATATATCTTCTAGTTTGTGTATTATCTTTTGTAATTGTATTGAATCTGTTGATCAAGTTGGAGAAAATTAATGTCTTTTCAATAATGAGTCTTCCTAGCCAAAAACATTGTATATCTCTCCATTTATTTGGTCTTTAAATATCTCTCAATAAATTTTAATAATTTTCCTCAATAAAGGCCTTCTTGTCTTCTATTAGATTTCTTCCTAGGAGCTTTATATTTTTTAATACTATGTTAAATTTTTTAAAATTACACTTTCTATTCTAACTGGTTGTTGCTGATTATAGATATACTGTTGCTATGTGTTGATTTTGGATCCAGCAATCATGCTAAATTTTTATTAGCTCTAATAAAGTATCTAGATACCCTTTTACATTTTTTATATATTTATGTGATGTGCAAATCATGGAAGTTTCCTTCCTCTCTGATGCTTATAACTTTAAAAAAATTCCTTCTTACATTTCTGCACAGGCTAGGACTTGTACAGTGCTGAAAAGAACTTATAATGAACACCCTTACCTAGCCCCAATTTAAACGGAATGCTTTCAGTATTTCAGGCCAGTGGTTTTTTTCTTATAAATGACCTTTATCAGGTGAATGACACTGTCTTCTATTTCTAGTTTGCTAGTGGTTTGATTATGAATAGATGTTGAACTGTATTGCATTTTCTCATCTATTTAAGTGGTGGAATTGCTTTCTTTTAATGTTAATGTATTAAATTATAGTAATTGACTTTTTAATATTGAACCAACCTTTAATTCCTAGGATAAGCCCAACTTGGTCATGGTATGTGTGTGTGTATGTGTGTGTGTACATTGCTGGACTTAATTTGCCAATATTTTGTTTAGGATGTTTGTTCCTATGTTCCTGAGTGAAATCAGCATATAATACCGCTTTCATGTCCGTCATTGCCTTATTGTGGTATCAAGGTTATACCAGCCTTGTGAAATGAGTTGCTCAATTGTCTGGAAGAGCTTAAGATTGGACCTTGTCTTTTTTTTAAAGATTTTTATTAAGATATAGCTAACATAAAATATTGTATTAGTTTCAGGTGTAATCATAGTTATTCAACAGTACCCACCTGGCACTATACAGATTATCACATTATTGATGATATTCCCTATGCTAAAGAAGTGATTATCATGGTAAGTCCAGCAACCATCTGACACTGTACCACGCTATCGCAATATTGTTGATCTTTCCCCTACTTTAAAATTTTTTCAATTAGAGTTGACATTCAATATTATTTTATATTAGTTTCAAGTGTACAGCATAGTGGTTGGACATTTATATAAGTTAGGAAGTAATCCCCCTAACTAGTACCACCTGACATTATACATAGTTATTACCATATTATTGATTATATTCCCTATACTTTATATCTCCATGACTATTTTATAACTACCAATTTGTGTGTGTTTTTTTTTAAGATTTTATTGGGGAATTGGAGGAGGGGAACAGTGTTGGGAAATTGGGGAAGGGGACCAGCCAAGTTGTTCTTCAGTCTTCGTTATGGAGGGCGCCAGTTGCCATCTGGCTTCTCATCAGAAGCTTGTGGCCTCTAAGTTCAGGGTGCTGTGTTCAGTCTTAGTTGCGGGTGGGCATAGCCACCATCCCATGCTGGAGTCGAACCCGGCAGCCTTGTTGTTAAAAGAGCACACTCTATCCACTGAGCCATCCAGGCGGCAGCTCAGTTCAAAGTGACAAATTCAGTCTTAGTTGTGGGTGGGCGTAGCCCACCATCGAACAGGCAGTCTTGTTGCTACACCAGCTGATCCATCCTGCCACCTGTTGGCAGCTCAGCGACAGCTCAGCTCCAGCGCAGCGTCACTGGCCCATGTGGGAATCGAACTGGCAGCCCTGTTCCTCAGAGCTCTCGCTCTTAAGCCAACTCTTAACCAACCGAGCCACTGGGCCGGCCCCCAATTTGTATTTCTTAATCCCTTCACCTTTTTCATCCTGACCCCAACCTCCCTCCCATCTATCACCCCGATAGATCTAGCACCCATGTGACACCATACATAGTTATTACAATATTATTGTCTGTATTATGTTATACCCCACATCCCCATGACTATGTGTAACAGCCAGTTTGTACTTCTTAACCCCTTCCCCTTTTCTCATATCTCCCAACCCACATCCCATCTGGCAACCATCAAAATGTTCTCTGTATCTATGAGTTTGTTTCTCTTTCTTTTTTTTCTTAAGATTTTATTGGGGAATTGAGAGAGGGGAACAGCGTTGGAGAATCAGGCAAGGGGAACAGACAAGTTGCTGTCCTTCTTCACTCTAGTTGTGGAGGACATCGCTTTACTGGCCCATGTTGGTATTATCATTGATCTCTTCCCGAATGAGGCAGACAGGTTGCCGACCTCTGGACGGCTGCTCACGACGGCTCTTGGCAGCTCATGCCGACTGCCGGCCGCTCACGGTAGATTATGGCAACCCACTGCAGCAGGGGCTGCAGCCTATGCCGTCGTCAGCGACTCACAGCAGCCCAGCTCCAGGTTGAGCTGTTGTTCAGCATCTTAGCTGTAGAGGGCGCAGCGTCACTGGCCCTCATGTGGAATCCAAACTGGGGCCCTGCTGCTCAGAGCTGGCATCCTAAGCCAACTCTTAACCAACGTGCCACTGGCCAGCCCTATTTCTCTTTCATTTATGTATTTTGTTTTTTAGATTCCACTTATAATTGAAATATATGACACTTGTCCTTCGCTGACTTATTACATTCAGCACAGTACCATTTTGGTCCATCCATGTTGTTACAGATGGCAAGATTTCCTTTTTACGGCTGAGTAATATTCCATTGTATATATGTACCAGCTCTTCTTTATTCATTCATCCATCGGTGGACACCCAGGTTGCCTTCATATCTTGGCCATTGTAAATAATGCTGCAATGAACATATGGATGAGCATGTCCCCTCCAAGTACAATTTTGGGTTTGGTCGGATAAATACCCAGAGGTGGGATTACCATGTCCTTCTTTGTCTCTTGTTACAGCCTTTGTTTTAAAGTCCGTTTTGTCTGTTATAAGTATTGCTACCTCAGCTTTTTTGTTTTCACTTTCATGAAATATCTTTTTCTATCCCTTTACTTTCAGACTGTGTGTGTCTTTCAATCTGAAGTGCATCTCTTTGTAGGCAGCATCTAGGGGACTTGTTTTCTTATCCATTCAGCCCCCCTGTCTTTTGATTGGAGCATTTAATCCAATTACAGTGAAAATAGTTGTTGATAGGTATGTAGTTATTGCCATTTTATTCATATTTTTAATTTTTTTTTCTTTCATCTTAAAGAAGTCCCTCTAAGATTCCTTGTAATACTGGTTTGGTGGTGATGAACTCCTTTAGCTTTTTCTTGTCTGGGAAGCTCTTTATCTGTCCTTTGATTTTAAGTGATAGCTTTGCTGAGTAGAGTAATATTGGTTCTAGGCTCTTGCTTTTCATCACGTTGAATATTTCCTGCCAATCCCTTCTGGCCTGCAAAGTTACTGTTGAGAAATCAGCTGACAGTCTTATGGAGGTTCCCTTGCAGGTAACTAACTGCTTTTCTCTTGCTACTTTTACCATGTTTCCCCGAAAATAAGACCTAGCCAGAGAAGAAGCCCTAGCATGATTCCTCCAGGATATGGAGGGCACGCACCCCTCACATGAGGGTTTTATGACCTGTTTCAGGGAGAAGGGTGCCTTTTCCACAAATTCCTTCAGCTTAAAATATTCAGTATGCCAAGGTGCCATATTTTGGCACCTAAAATCATGCAAGGGCTTATTTTCCAGCTAGGTCTTATTTTTGGGGAAACTGTAAGATTCTTTTTTTGTCTTTAATCTTTGGCATTTTAATTATGATGTGTCTTGGTATGAGCCTATTTGGGTTCATCTTGTTTGGGACTCTCTGTGTTTCCTGAACTTGTATATCTATTTCCTTTGCCAGGTTAGGGAAATTTTCTGTCATTATTTCTTCAAAAAGCTTTTCAATTCCTTGCTCTCTCTTTCTTCTCCTTCTGGTACCCCTATACTGTGAATGTTGGTATGCTTGATGTTGTCCCAGAGTCCCCTTAAACTTTCCTGTTTTTTGGATTCTTTTTTCTTTTTGCTGTACTGATTGGGTGTTTTCTGCTACCTAATCTTCTACTGGGTTGTTGAAAAAGTCATGATGTATTTTTCTGTTTTTCATTGCAAAAATGCATCATGACTTTTCTGACAATCCAATATATCACTGGTTCAATCCTCTGCTTCATCTAACCTATCATTGATTCCCTATATGTTTTCTATCTCTATTTTTATGTTTCCTATCTCTTTGCTGAAGTTCTCCCTGAGATCATTGAGCATCCTTATAACCAGTGTTTGGAACTCTTCATCTGGTAGATAACTAATCTCCGTTTTGTTTAGTTCTGTTCTTTTATTTGGGATATGTTTCTTTGTCTCTCCATTTTGCCTGCCTCTCTGTATTTGTTTTTATGTACTGTGTAGGGCTGCTATGTTTTCCGGTCTTAGTAGAGTGGCCTTATGTGATAGGTGTCCTGCGGGGTGCAGTGGCAAAGTCTTCCTGGTGACTTGAGCCACGCACTCCAGGTGTGTCCCTTGTGTGGGTTGTGTGAGCCCTCCTCTTGTAGTTGAGCTTTGGTCACTATTTGTACATCAATGGGAGGGATTGACCCTCAGATTCATTGGTTGTGAGGACTGGCCTTGACTACAGTGGAGAAGCTATGCAGGGGCTGACCTTACAGAGCAGAATCTGCCTCAGCAAGTCTCTGGTGTCTGCCCAATCCTCCCCTTGGGTGTTTTGTTCTTGGAGGTGGCTGGGTGATGCTTCAGCTGGTTTCAAAGCTGGCCACTTGGGGCGTCAGTCTCAATGCCACATCAGAGGGGACCCGCTGCAAGTCAAGTTCAGCAGTTGCCCAAGCCCCACCTGGGGCCACCTGGCAGGAGCCACAAAGAAATCTGCAGATGACTGCTGTCTATGTCATGCTTAGAAGTGCCTCAAGAGGCCAAGCTGCAAACCAACGCCAGCTGCCGCTAGTACTGGGCTTAGGGCTGCGCAGCCAAAGGTACAGGACAAGCTCAAGCCAGTTACTGCTTGTCTGGGTTCCACAAGCCTTTGAGAGACGCTAGGAATCTCTGCAGCATGAGCTAAGGCAAAAGAAGCCACTGGAAGCAGCATGGATGTGCCTGAAAGTTGGGCAGGGCGTGGTCTCGAATCACCAGGGCGTGGCAAATGAACAGAACAGCGTTAGCCAGCTTGACAGAGACTCAGATATGGCAGCTGCACAGGAAGGGAATGGGCTCAACAAAGAAACTGGGCTCCTGCCAGCTCCTCTGTCGGGAGAAAGCTGTCCCTCCAGCCCTCATCCTAAAGTCAGACAACTCAGTTTGCCCCCATATGTTCCTGCCACCTTTCCAGCTGCTGCCCCAGTGCTGGAGCTCAGAGCCAGTGATTCCCTTGGTGAGTAAGTCTGTGCGTGGTCTAGGAGGAAGGCCTGGGATTCCAGCCACCCTCCGTCTCAGTCACAATCTCCTGGTTTTCACAACCAGAAATTATGGGGACTTCTCTCCCGGCACTAGATCCCTGGGCTGGGGTGGGGCTGGGACCTCTTACTCCTCCGGTGGGGGTGAGGGTGGGGTGGGGTAGGGATAGGCAGGGATCCACTACAGCCAAGCTATCACTCCCGATTTTTAATGGTCACACATGGGTGTGAGACCAGCCTGTTCTGCGTCACTGCCTCTCCTACCAGTCCTGAGGTGGTTTCTTCTGCATTTCTTTAGTTGTAGGGGTTCGGTTCAGCAAGATTTTAGGCAATTCTCAATGACGGTTGTTTTGTAGTTTAGTTGTAAATTTGATGCGGTCGCGAGAGAGGTGAGCACAGCATTTACCTACTGCGCCATCTTGACTGGGACCCCTTCCCCCCATATGGTCATGGACCTTGTCTTGAAAGCCATTGGTCATTAAGAGAAGAATTTTAACTATTGAGAATTTTAACTATTGATTCCATTTCATTAAGGGTTATAGGATTATTAGAATTTTATATTATTGAGTCAGCTTTGCTTAATTTTTAGGGATTTCTCTATTTCATCTTGGTTTAAAATTTTTTTGATATGAAGTTATCCATGTTATCTATCTTTTCAGTTTTCACAGCATCTGTAGTTATGACCCTTTTCCATTCCTATTTACTTGTTTATTTATTTATTTATTTACTTATTATTCCTATTTACCTATTTACTTTTTTTCCCTTTAATCCTTCCAGAGATTTGAATATTAAACCCATTAGTTATTTTAGAAGTTATTTGCAAATGCCAGGGGTATGTTGTAGTTGTCTTAATCTTTATTTCTATTATAATTTTGCCAGAGTATATGGACTATAAGATTTCAGTTTTCTGAAATTTGAGAATAGCTTTATGATTTATTATGTGACCAGTTCTCTACATGTTCCACGTATTCTTGAAAAGAGTGTGTATTCCCCAACTGTGGAGTATCGTATCCATTAGATCAAACTTCTTAGTTGTGCTGTACAGATCTTCTCTTTATCGATTTACGTTATACTTGATTTCTTTTTTCCTGGAGTCTCAAGATCTCATTATGGTAGATTTCTTAATTTCACTTGAGGTTGTATTTGCCTTTATTGGGGGGGGGGACGGAGATATTATTAGAGGCATACTAATTTTAGAATTTTTCTATCTTCCCTGGTGAATTGAACCTGTTATGATTATGTAGTGACTCTGTCTCTGTGACTGCTTGTTGCCTTGTTTTGTTGTTATTGTTCTTACCATAACAATATTTTGGTTAGTCTTTATCTGAATATCCTGTCTTTCTTTGGCCATATATTTTGAGTTTGCAGGAGACACACTTAAAAGATAAGGCCAAAGAAAATCTATCTTTTTAACTGGATAGTTTAGTACATTTATATTTATTGTGAGTACAAATATAAGTTGGATTTCTAGGTCCTCCTCATGTGTCATTTTTGTCCACTTCTGCCCTTTTTCCTTGTCTTTCATTTTTCATTTTCTTATTCTTTCTTCCGCTCCTCTATTTGTTGTGTTTTTATTTTCAGTTATCTTCTTGAGTCCTATTTGGTTTAAAAATCTCCTTGTTTGCCAGCCGAGTGGCATGTTGGTTAAGAGTTGGCTTGGGATGCCAGCTCTGAGCAGCAGGGCCCCAGTCTGGATCCCACATGGGGGCCAGTGACGCTGCGCCCTCTACAGCTAAGATGGTGAACAACAGCTCGACTTGGAGCTGGGCTGCCATGAGTCACCAGTGACAGCGTAGGCTGCAGCCCCTGCTGCAGTGGGCTGCCATGAGTGACCGTCCAATGGCCAGCGAGCGACTGCTTCACCTGGGAAGAGCGCAATAATAGCAACATGGGCCAGTGAAGCGACGTCCTCCACAACTAGACTGAAGAACAAAAGGACAGCAAGTTGTCTGTTCCCCTTCACCGATTCCCCAATGCTGTTCCCCTCCCCCAATAAAATCTTTTTTTTTTAAATCTCATTTTCTGTGTAATCTTTTGCTTACTATTCATGTTTTCCATGCTTCTTTCTACTCCTTTACACATCATTAATTTTTCTTATGTTGATACCATTAGTCTTTGTGGGTGATTCTACTGTTGTATAAACTGTGTTGTTTTTCACTTTTGGTGTCATTTTGCCTTGTGTTTAGTGATATTTTAAGTTTACCTTCTTTGGAAAATAGGAATTATTTGAAGTATGGACTGAAATTGAGATCCTTGAGAGAATCTGCTCTGCCAGACACTCAGGGACTACTGACCTGAAACCACTGTTCTCATCAGATTGAAGGTTCTGTGACTTCAGATCACAAACCTTGAGGGCTGGCCTTTGATTATGAATTTGAGGGTGCTGGTGACTTATCCCTCTCCAACACCAAAATTAAGACAGGCAAAGCTCCTTACTGCCCACTTCTGTGATGGTCCATCTAGACCCCAGTGAGTCCTGGGCTTTATGTCCAGTCCCCGCTCCATGGCTGTTTCATGGTCCCCAGAGTTCAACAGAACTCTTGGGGGAAAAGCAGGCTTTGGTGCCAGCTCACCTCACCGGTTTCCTATTTTCACTTCATTTTTAGAGTTTTGCAGATGAATTATTTTCATGTCAACTCAGTGATGCATTTGAGTATATTTTATATTATTTAATATTACTTTACATTGTTGCTTCAATTTTATTCAGCATTTGGTTTTGTAAACTGGGAGTTATTGAGGGTATCTAGACTGCCTTACTCTTGGAATTGAAGTCTAAATTAAAATCTGCTTTACTTCACATTTGACGTAAGTAAGAAACAGGTGGTTTGTAGTCTATATAGAACTCTAGGATGCTGGTTCCCTCCTTTGCACTGTCCTGCAACATAGCACTTTATGGGACTGCTACCTGTAAGGTTGGAAACGTATAGTAAGAAACCATTTTTTTAAAGTTGTTCTCTCTTCCAAAGAAATGCCTCTGTCATTTCCCTTATATGGCTGGTAACCCAAATATTACATCTTTGTGTTGATTAGTGATTGCTTTGGTCTGAAATAAGGATTTGGGTTTGGTTTCTTGTAAACCTAGCGTTGAGCGTTATACACGCGTATGCACGAAGAAGGCTTGTTGACATACCTGCCCTGCCTGAAAAGCAGTCCTGTTGTGACTAACTTTGCCCAGCAAATTGTTTTCAGCCATCTACCCAGTGTTTAAAGGATTCCGCCTAATGGTTTTAAATTCCTTAAAATCAGGTATAAAAAGCATATCCTTCAAAGAAATATCTAAGGGGCTACAGCAGCCAGCTATGTTAGGCTGTTACAAAACTACTCAGTTTGGGGTGGTGCTATTTTCTGAATTTGGCGATTAATATAAAGTTTTTACAGAAGTTTTAAAGGCTTTCCTGAAATTTAAGCTGAGACCTGAAGGACATGTGGGACTTAGCCAGGCAGAGGGAAAGAAAGAATGTATTAGGCAGAGGGAAGTATATGTGTTTAAGGCCACAACAGGGGGGTAGAAGGAGGCAAAGAACTTGGCTCACGGAGACAATAAATCAGGGTGCCTGGAGAAGACAAGCATGAAGCTCAATTTAGTGAAGTGCGCTAAGTAACATTCCCAGCTCTGAAAGTAATGATAAATCAAAACTGAGTATTTTTAGGGCTGGCCAAGTGGCTCAGTTAATAGCTCACTCAAGAGTGCGGGCTCTGAGCAACAGTGTCGCTGGTTCGAGTCCCGGCCCGAGCTGAGCTGCTGCTGAGCTGCCAACAGGTGGCAGGACGGCTCAGCTAAAAAAAAAAAAAAAGTATTTTTTGAGACAGTCTAGTACAGCTCCTTGAAAAACAAAGTCAGAGGGTTGTTCTAATATTTACTCATGAGCACACCGTATATGACTTAATATGAGTTTAAGGTCAATATATATAAATTAATATGTAAGTTATCTAATTCAGGGAGACCAAAACTACACATTTAAAATAGACTAGCCTCTGGCATAAATCTTGCCCAGCATCACTTATTTGAGTGACTCAAAAGTATATTTTATCACATAAAGCAACAAATATTGTCCTGTTTTTGACTGTTGATAACATAATAACTTTCCCTAAGAGAAAAAGTATTTTTTTTAAAAACCTGCACTGTAAGATTTTATTCTTGTCAAATGGTAGAAACTACTTGATTTGGTTTTCACACCTAATTGCTATTGCTGTCGATATTCTTGTAGTTGGACCCTCACAACTATGTTCAATTAGCACTACTAAAGGGAACTGGTATTCCTTTACTCACTAAGACAATCCAAATCCAGAAAACAGGCAATAAGGCACGTTTTAGAAAAAAGGTATTACACTGCAGGAGGGAAAGAAATACAAACAGCTTAAAACATCATCATACCAAGTATATGACATTAGGAAGGCAGCATTTAAAACAAGTCTGAAATAAAGCATCTCCTCTGTAATGAGGTAAATAGAAGCTACTAAAGTCCCTTCTTCTATCTATGTCTTAGTCACTGAAGTTCATTTCTCTCTTAGATACTCATAAAAACAATATGCAGTTATAAAAAAAAAAACCCCCAAAAAAACCACTTTTAGGTTAATGTAGGAGCTTATATACTTAAAATCCAGAGGCAAATAAAACATGGCATTCAATTCAATGCAACAGAGCCCAGGTAAGAAGCCAACACGACCTCTTCTGTGTGTAAGATTATGGACGTGACATATGCAGGAGGGCCTGAAGACCACATAACCCAAAGCTGACCTGATTTTACCTACTTTAAAGCATTAGTACTAGCAGCAGATTATTTAGAAATTTGTTTTGGTATACATTGATATCAATTTTAAAGTCATCTCATTTTTCTTTATCTTGATTCTTAAATATAACCCAATCTTTAATTTTAGGGAAAGAATCTGATAACCAAAGACCAAGTGCTTTTTATCACTTATATAGTAACATACTACATGGATCAAATGAAAGATATTTCAAAAATACACTTATATGTATCAAAAAACCTTAAAATTTTGTGTAGCTTTTGACCCAGCAATTCTACTTCTAAGAAATTATCTTAAAAAAACAGTCATGGATGTACATCAGATTCAGTGAAGTGTTGTTTATAACTGAAAAGATGTATAGTCAAAATGTCCTACAGAAGATTAAATAAATTATGGTTCAGCCATACAATAGAATAGAGGAATAAAAATAGAAGACTGTGTAATAACCTAAGATGTTCACAGTATATTAAGTGAAAAAAGCAGGTTATGAAACAGTATGCAAGTATCAGCCTAGTTTTATAAAAATATACATATTTAGCAAAGTAAAAGTACAAATGATATTTACCAAAATATTAACATTGGTTATTTCAACACAGTAGGATGATGGATGATTTTGCTTAACCACGCCTCATCCATTTGTTTTTTTTGCTTATTTGAATTCTCTGTAATGAAGATTAGGTTTTAAATGGGAACGGTAGTAAAGGAGTATTTAACCTTAGATTAGTCCAGATATGCCCCCAAAGGCTCCTTCTGGCAAAGTAAATGTTTCTGTTCAGCCTACATCTGGGAAATTCTTCTACCTTACAAATATGAGTGTCCTTCCAAAATGACCTTCACTCAAGCTCCCTCCCTTTTAAGCAAACTACAAAATAGCAACTATTGATATTAAAACAAAAAGTTAATTATCATCTGAAAGAACAGATGAAAACATACACATCCTCACTTGAAAAAAGTAACAGCCCAAGTACATACTACTAAATTATACGACGTTACATTATCTAAGTTGAGTTTATTGCGAAGATCAAGACAGCACACTGGACGTTGGCGGCTTCTACTTTACACCGTTCATGGCACTCACTCTGTTCTTCATGTCATTCACTCACCCATGCACACAAAGGTCTGTGTACACACAATGATGTCTGACGTTTCTTGGTTCCCATAGTATAATAGGAAACTTGACATTTCAATTAAAAAGGTAAAATGAAGACATTTACCATCAGACTAGAAAATTCCTCCTCTGGAAGAGGATACTATAGTATTTGAAGATATGCTTTGGAAAAAAATCATATACTAAATGAAACGGGCACCATTTCAAGAGCACTAGGATTGCATTAAACTTAAATGAATTCCAACACTCATAATAATGTAACTCATAAACAAATTTAGTCTTAACAGAGCGCCAATAAACTGAAACTATCTGAACAGGCACAATGAACAGTGTAAACACTGTTAATGGGCACCAGGTTTAATCGGGCAGACAATAACTGCTTCTGCATTCACACTGATTTCCAATTACATTTTTTTAAAAATGGTGCTGCTTACTTAAGCTATGAATGTTTTACCAAAAAATTAATTTTAATAAATATGGCAAATGCTAAAAATCTAGCTAGGTTATCATGCAAGATATTATATAACCAAGACAAACTCAAATTTATAATAAAGGCAACTTGCATTCAAAATGAACTCTACCCTTATATTTTATTAAAAGGGCAAACATCATGAATTAACCCAGCTGCTTACTTGAATTACAAAAGTAACATGATTCAATATGAAAATAAGAAACTGTCTACAAATCTCTGACAGTAATAAATTGCAATATACAATGCATCCAGGAGTCATACAGAGCAACAAACTCTCGTACAAAACAAAAATATTTTAATACCTTTAAAATCCAAATTTTTCTTTAAAATCATTCATGAAAAAGATTCTCAAGTCAGAATTAACACCTCAATTAGTCAAGCATCAGGAAGCTACATTACAGCTATTTAATATACAAAGAGACACCCTTTCACCAGTCACTTCCTTCTGATGTCTCTGCTCCAGAGCATAGAGATCGCTTGCTTCTCTATACTCGCCATTCCATCACTTCTTCAGATCATGAAAATTGAATTTGCTGAACACCAGAAATCTAAGCAAGTTTAAATTGACAAGAATTAAAGAAATGTTAGTTTCAAAGTAACTTATGCATATTATAAGCATTCAGTGAATAAAAACAATAGACAATGAAAAATGAGTCCACCCCAAATCTCCATTCTCTCTACCCATGGGAGCTACTTTGTTAATTGTGTATCTTTCTAGAAATCTATGCAAATATGAATGTGTGTGTATATATTTTTAACCATGAAAAGAACACTATACACAGTTACATATTTTGAGAAACCAACTTTTAACAACCTTCTTTTTCAGGTTCTTAATATGTTGAAATTAACTACCTGTGATAAAAATCAATAGATATAATCAATTTTAAAAATAATTTAAGGGGCGGCCGATTAGCTCAGGTGGTTGGAGCGCAGGCTCATAACACCAAGGTTGCCAATTAGATTCCCACATGAGCCAAGGAGCTGCAACCTCCACAACTACATTAAAG
This sequence comes from Hipposideros armiger, assembly GCF_001890085.2. Taxonomy (NCBI): domain Eukaryota; kingdom Metazoa; phylum Chordata; class Mammalia; order Chiroptera; family Hipposideridae; genus Hipposideros; species Hipposideros armiger. The sequence goes on along the minus strand of NW_017731518.1, from coordinate 825,205 downwards.
ACAACTACTTGACTTGGAGCTGATGGGTCCTGGAAAAATACACTGTTCCCCAATAAAATTTCTTAAAAATAATAATAATTTAAAATACAAAGAAAGTACTCTACCTGTTGATATGATGTTGTGTAAACCATAACGTTTTGTTGTTGACCATCTGCAGTTATTAAGCCAGCTGGTAACTGGTTAGCTAAAAGACAGAAAAGGTTCAAGTGAGAAAAGGACTGCATCCGCTTTCTTGGCCTGAAACTTGAGGTCATGCCATTCATGTCTTAATTACAATTCTGTTGCTTATCAGTGTCATCTTGGGCAAAATCCTAACCCCCCAAATTTTCCATTTTAAAAAAAGCTCCTTAAAAAGCACATTTCTTCTATACCATTTTTGATTTTCTGAATCTTTAGTTCTCTGAAGTGTACGTTAGCTGATTACCCAAGTGTACAAATCTGCAGAAAGACTCGACTGAGTTTCTGCTTCCCGGGTAGACCTACACCCTGAGGCGTGGCTGGAAGCAACACTTAAGTAACTAAGCAGTATATATTTTACGTCCGAGAAACAGAAAACATATACATATAAATTTTACACGAGAAATACAATCAACCACAGACCTTCTATTTCACCAATATTACAATATGATGATTTTTTAAAAAAGAAACCAGTTCAAATGTATTTAAACCTACAATGCTCAGCATTCCTGTCTCATATGAGTCTTACGCCAAAAACTAAGGGCGATGGAAATCAGAACTACTGCTGAGCGATCACAATGCCTGCCGAATTAAAATTTGCCACTTATCCCTCACTGGCTTCAAATACAAGGGGCATGAACGAATAAGAATGATTCCAGATTGTGCTACGTCAAAATACTGATATTCCTAAAGTACCACTGCAGACTTTAAGTATTAATATCTGCAATACTAAATCACCGCTAACAAGCTACATGAACTGTTAAGAACAAATCTAGTTGCATAAATGTGTCACAGCGCTGCTTACTAAATGCCTCCTCTGTTAGTTCTTCACTTAGTCCGTCTGTAGCTGTGACTGCTCCGCCAATTCCTTTCTCTCCTTTCATAGCCTGGGGAAGGAAAACCAAAAAGGTCATCACCACTATTCAAAACACAGTTTTCTAAATTAGACTGCTTACTTATTTCCTAAAATTAGGAGCTTCTATTTTTACAAACATTACACAGAGTATTAACACTTCTGGTTAATTACATATGAAGAGGCCCTATAAAAATGCCAGCTTTTTATATAAGTAGTAATCATCACAAGACAGTGTTAATAATGACTTCATAATGACTTACAACACCTAAAATATTTATGGGTAAAAATAAAGAAATTATTCTAATTCCATACTACATCAAAAGGAAAAGAGAACTCTATAGATGAAATAGTCTGTAAAATACTATAAATATTCAGCTTATAAATCTACAAATAATCCAAGTTTATCATTTAATTACATAGACAGCTCTCAGCCAACTGGGCAGTATTGTAACTGCAAGTTTGGAGTTCAAATTTTCTAAATCAAAATGACAGTTTGGACCAAAAATCTCTACATTTCCATATGCTCTAAGGTTCTATGACACTGAAGATTTGGAAAAGTACTGTGAAGAATTTACATCTTCTCTTCCTACTTTAATCAACCCATGCAGCTATCACTAATTTAATGATATGCTAACACTAAAGACATTAAGAAAATACTTTGAGTGGCACGATGGTTAAGAACTGGCTTGGGACGCCAGAGAGCCCCGGTTCAGATCCCACATATGAGGGCCAGTGACACTGCCCTCTACAGCTAAG
>NW_017731518.1:815912-819961 GCF_001890085.2 Hipposideros armiger | reverse complement strand
TGCAGTGGGTTGCCATGGGCTACCGTATGTAGCCAGCAGCCAGCGTGAGCGACCAGCAGTCACAGTGAGCGGCCGTCCAGAAGCCGGCAACTGATATGCCTCGCCCGGGAAGAGCGCAATGATGGTGCCAACTTGGGCCAGTGAAACAACGTCTTCCACAACTAGACTGAAGAACAAAAGGATAGCAACTTGTCTGTTCCCCTTCCCATAATTCCCAAGTGCTGTTCCCATTCCCCCAATTCCCCAGTAAAAAAAAAAAAATCTTTAAAAAAAAAAAATTGAGACATTTTAATTTTTTTTCATACTAAGCCTTTAAAATCTGGTGTATGTTTTACATTTACCAGCACATCTCAATTTGCTAGTCACATTTCAAGTGTTCAATAACCATATGTGGCTCGTGGCTTTGGTACTGGGCAATACAGGCCTACCCTATTTAAGCAATAATCAGCAATTGTGCTTTTTCCCCTTAAACCATAGAGGACCTCTCAAATTGCAACTTCTAGGCTCAGTGATATATTTTAATAATATACTTATTGGGCCGGCCTAGTGGCGCGTAGGTTAAGAGTTGGCCTGGGGGCCGGCCGAGTGGCTCAGTTGGTTAAGAGCTCGCTCAAGAGTGTGAGCTCTGTGGGCTGCTGTGAGTCTCCGGCAACGGCGTAGGCTGCAGCCCTGGTGGCAGTGGGTTGCCATTCGCTACCGTATGTAGCCAGTAGCCGCTGGGTTGCCATTCGCTACCGTATGTAGCCAGTAGCCGCAGTGAGCGGCCGTCCAGAAGCTGGCGACTGATCTGCCTCACCCGGGAAGAGCGCAATGATGGTGCCAACTTGGGCCAGTGAAGCAACGTCCTCCACAACTAGACTGAAGAATCAAAGGACAGCAACTTGTCTGTTCCCTCCCCCCAATTCCCCAGCGCTGTTCCCATCCCCCAATTCCCCAATAAAATCTTAAAAAATAAAAATAAAAAAATAATATACTTATTTATCTTTATTTTCATCTGTACTTTATAAGCTACAATGATAGAAGTATGTTATGCAATATAAAACTATATAAAAATTGTGAATTTTAAGACTAAGTGATGAGTAGTGACAATGAGTTTTTAGAAGTTGTTCTAATAAGATAAAACTTTTTTTAAAAAATCACACCAGTTGAATTTAAATGTAAGTTAATATCTATAATTATATTAAATTAGTTTCCAAATTAACGATTTAAAAAAAATCCTTACAACCTCCATATCAGTCCCAAATGACCTCATTTTGCTGCAATATTATAGAATTTACATCATATGCCCAAACTGATAGTTCTGCTGAGGTGCTTCTCTCCCCCCCAGAAAAACCCAGTTAAACTTCTCCTTCGCATTACCTTTCCCGTTTGAGGTATGGCATTTTTCATTATTCTTGCCACATTTGCAATTGGAAGATATATATCTTGTTCTCTGAAACTTTCTTTTGAACCATTTGTGTCTTCATGATCATTCATGCTGTCCTCAGTATCTAAAGAGATAAAAATAATTTAGGTTTGAAACTTCTCATAATTTTACTTCCAGATAAGACTATTTAAAATGATCTAGGATAAGAACCATTCTGGTTCATTTCCTAATCCTTTTTAGGGATTAGGATAATGGTTCTTTTCACAACTTTCTCAGGGCCAGAACTAAACCTACTTGTTAAGTTCAAGCCCACTGTCTAGGACACTTCTGTCCTCAGCTCTGCCCACTGAAACCCTACCTACCCATTCTCCAAAAAGCTCAGAAACATCTCCACGGCACCTTTAGAAACCATCTCTCCTTTCACAAAGTATCACAGTGCATGTCTGCATCTTTTCTTACACACTTGATCATTCTTTTTATTTCGCATTCCCCCCATTACATTTTTGCTGCTTGAGGACAGCGATCAGTTGCATGTCCTTCCTAGGATTTGGTACAGCACCTTCCAGAGGAGGTGCTCATAAATATTAACACATATTGCATGACTCAGTTATAAAACTTATAGACCTTGACCTCCATTGCTAGATTAAGAGGCTGTACATTTATCAAAGCCCAGTTTATGTAGAAAGGAAAAACTGGACTTGAATACTACTAACCCAAGTGGATCATTACTAATGTAGTAATAGCTTTTGAACAAAGCTATATCAGTGTTCCAACGTTCTTTAAAAAAAGTGAGATTTTTGGGCCGGCCGAGTGGCGCGATGGTTAAGAACTGGCTTGGTGTATGTCAACTATGATTGAATATATATATGTATATGTGCATGGTCATGGGGCGTGGAGTGTAGTGTGGGAGTGGAGTCGGGGGATTTGTAATAGATATGTATGATATNGGCCAGTGAAGCAACATCCTCCACAACTAGACTGAAGAACAAAAGGACAGCAACTTGTCTGTTCCCCTTCCCCCAATTCCCCAGCGCTGTTCCCACCCATCCCCCAATTCCCCAATAAAAATCTTTAAAAAAAAAAAAAAGAAAAGAAAATACTTTGAAAGCCAATGTGAATCTGACATGCAAGTTGCAGTATGGAAATAAATACGCTAATCTCAACTCATTTTCACAAAATGTATAGGCAAAGATAAACCAAATAGGAAATGTAGAAGAATTCAGTCAATAGTAAGAAAGGGATAGTTACAATTCCTCTTTCTTATCTAAAAGGCCCCAAGCTTTAAGATGCTACCTCTTTTATTACAGCTAACATTGAGCGTTCATTATATGCCAAGCTAAGTGCAGTAAATAGATTATTTTACTTAGTCCTCTCAAATATTCTGTGAGGTAGACACTATTATTAGCTTCACTTTACAGACCAGGAAACCAAGGCCTAGAGCACTTAAATAATCTGCTCAGGGTCACGGAGCTCCAGAGTCCACATTCTTAATCATTACATAATTGCTATCATTAGTAATAACAGGAAAAAAAAGGACTTAATATTTAAGTACAGTCATATAAGTGATTACACACTCCTGACAAATGTAAGTTGATATAAAATGAATTTTTAAACAAATAATACATTTAAAAAGTTAGTGAACTGTGTATCTTATTTTCTTACAAGCATAATGGCAGATATTTTACTTACCTCTCTGAATTTCTGAAGGTATAATTTTAGAGGTTCTACATAACTGTCAAAGCCTAAGGTGGACATGGCAAAGAGAATATCTTCTCCGTTGATTGTCTTCCGTTTCTCTTGATGGCATCTTTCACTTGCTTCAGATGTGATAAAGCTGATGAACTCACTTACACATTCTTGAACACATTCTTTGGCATCTTTTGCAATCTGAAAAGAAAAAATCATAGGTAAATTTGGAGGGAATATAATCATCACCTTCCTAACAACCTACAAAAATAGAAGGCTATTTAAAAGGATACAAACTTCAGTTTAGGACTGTTAACCTTTAATCTTTGAAATGTGTGCTAATAACATTAACACAACTGGTGCTATAAAAACTTCAGCCCTCAGAGTGAGAATAAAAAAAATACAAGTGAGAGAAGACTTGACAGCCATTCACAGGAAACAGATATAATTTAGGTATAAAAGCAACCACAGGATGTCCCTCCCACCCATGATGAAAACTCTTACTAACCAAGTGCCCCCAAAAACTCAATCCGGTCATGTATGTAGTATACCGTGGGCTACAGACTTAGGTACCACTTCTCTGCGCTCGCAACTCCATGAATAAGGACACCAGAATTTGTTTTAAAATAATACTGAATTCACGTAAGGCTTACATGGGAATAAAATAATGACATCTGGTGACATTTTTACTACTGAAGATAAGAAGTGCCAGGTATAGGTTTTGAGTTTATTAAAAAGCCTACCTAAGGGTGACCAGTTAGCTCAGTTGGTTAAAGCGTGGTGCTGCTAACACCAAGGTTGCCGGTTCGATCCCTGCATGGGCCACTGGGAGCTGTGCCCTCCTTAAAAGAGTCAACTATGGGGCCAGCCGAGTGGCGCGTTGGTTAAGAGCTGGCTTGGGACGCCAGAGGGCCCCGGTTTGGATCCCACATATGAGGGCCAGTGACACTGCCTTCTACAGCTAAGATGGTGAACAACAGCTCGACTTGGAGCTGGG
>NW_017731518.1:801458-811235 GCF_001890085.2 Hipposideros armiger | reverse complement strand
ACATATGAGGGCCAGTGACACTGCCCTCCACAGCTAAGATGCTGAACAACAGCTCAACCTGGAGCTGGGCTGCCGTGAGTCGCCGGCGACGGCGTGTGCTGCAGCCTCTGTGGCAGTGGGTTGCCATGGGCTACCGTGTGTAGCCAGCAGCCGCAGTGAGCAGCCGTCCAGAAGCCGGCGACTGATCTGCCTTGCCCCAATTCCCCAGCACTGTTCCCCTCCCCCCAATTACCCAATAAAAATCTTTAAAAAAAAAAAAAAAAAGCTCACTCAAGAGTGTGAACTCTGAGCAACAGGGTCACTGGTTCGATTCATGGCCCGAGCTGTGCTGCTGCTGAGCTGCCAACAGGTGGCAGGATGGCTCAGCTATAAAAAAAAACAGGGGGGGAGGGTGTCTAAAAACGGGGTGCGTCTTATACAGTGGTTGTAGATTTCAAATGCCATAGATGGAACTGAAGACGAAGCAATATGTGAAGACAGTGATTCATTATCAGACACAGATGAGGACAAGCTAATGGTTGGGAGTTTTGACAGCGATGAGGAGTTATATGAATTTTATGAATAAAACTTGAGTTCAATAACTTTATGTTATACATTTTTTTTTCAAATTTCGGGCCTCAAAATTAAGGTGTGTCTTATACATGGGGTAATACGGTAGTTTCTCCACTTGCCTTCTACAAAAATATATCTTAATGTTTTTTAATCTAACAAATCAGAATGCCACAAAAGTAAATTATTTCTGATAGGCCAGCATAATACTGCCATTCTAATACCTGACATAGTTCAAACTTAGTATTGAATGAAAAACAAAAATAAATCTGTTCATAAGTACTAGAAGTATAATAGTTAATAACTCACCCTCCAAAGAACTATTTTATTTACTGTATCAATTGAATAAGAATTTTCCAAATACTCAAATAGGAAATCAATAACAAATTTTTAAAGAAACTGTACCTGTTTTAAAGAGGTATACTTTTATAGAATTCTTTTCTAGAACTCATCACTCTTTTGAAGACTATTTCTAATTAAAATAGCATGGTACACCTTTTTAGACTTTCACTGAACTGTGATGCAAGATTGCTAATTTTCCTGTAAAAAGAAAAGTAACCTAGAACATCACATTAATAAAAGTTCCACTTTCTAATTTGTTCCGACCTGTGAATTTGTTTCTAATTGTGGCTTTCTTACCATCATGAGGCTGTATAACATAATGACTTCCACCAATATAGTCTGCAGAAATTCCTAGTTGAGAAGCATCTGTCGTAGAACTGTCACCATCCATCTAGGAGGAAAAAAAGTTTTTCAATACTCTTCAATAAAACTTGTCTAAAAAAAATAAATAATAGATTCAGTGCTCATAACCTGTCATAGGTTGTCAATTACATTTTTCATAGCTTAAGCTTACTAAAAGAAAACATTTATATTTCTTGATTTGGAAACCTTTTGATAATTTGTCAACTATCCAAGAGTCTCCTCTCCATCCTCCATAAATGTTAAGCATAAGACCAACCGGGAAACAAAACAAGGAAATGAAGCTACAACACACACCTTTCTTTTCAAGTGCATAATCCTCAAATATGGTAGAGGCATCCCTGACTTATCAACCTAACTTATCCCTGGAATGACAAGCAAAACCAAAATCAGCTTAGTAGTCTCTTGTAAGTCACCTAGATCCATCACTTCCAGCTCTTCTGCTAAAGCCTGCCATTCCTAGGTAACCTCTTTTGTTCTTGCTGCAGGCTTTCTTTCTTTGTGGTCTCACTGAATGAAGTTCCACAGTAAACAATGTCTTGGTTCAAACTGTTGTTTGGTGCTAGAAGCATATGGATTCCTTATACAATCTGTACCTATGTAACCCAAAAAGTACACCCGTATTTTGAACAAGCCCATCAACCTCCAAATCTAGCCAAAGGTGAGTTTTCTCTTCCCCCAACCCTCAAATTTTTGATTTTTTAAAGAAAAAAGGAGACTGGAGATCTGCATATAAGGATAGGGAAATTATAACCACAGACAAGAGAGTTAAAATGACTGTTTGAAAAGAAGTCTGCTTAATTAATTTTGCTCAGAACTATAAAAATTCTAAGGGGAAAATCTGGAAAAAAACGAACCATAAGCCCTAAACTGGCTACATTCCATTCCACCAACATGGCAAATCCTGGAAGTCTTTCCACTTTGCAAAACAATAAGAGTCTGGCAAGTTGTGGGTAGAAAAATGTAGATGCATTATCTGAATAAACAGTGTAGCAAAAATTAAGTGTAATTTATACATGTTTTCAGGCCAAATCAAGAGACACTTGATCCTGAATGTTCATCGAGGCCCAGGACCCAGCACAAACTTAAGGCTATTAATTGCAGTATTTGAGTCCTTGTGTAACACATCTTCTTTTCCATCTCTGTTGGATTTTTATCTACTACTAAAATATCAAACTGGTTTCCAAGTCTTCAACAACATGGCATTTCTTTGATGCATATGTTGACTGTGTGGTACCTAATTTAACTGTAGATACAGATACCTTTCCATAATTTACATAGTGGTTTTAGGGGTTAAAGAACAAAATTCACGTACCTTTAATAATGTGTGATAGCACAGGGTACCTAGCTATTAGTGGCCTCTAAGAGCAGGTAAAAACAGTCAGTGAGCTCTGACTGACTCTTCCTGCTGATCCTTGAACACAAGCATCCTTACTGGTTAAAAGTTATTTCTATAAAATGGAAATAATATCACCTTCCCCATCTTAAACAGCGAATATAAATGAATGTGAACATTACCCAAATAAAAAATGCTGTTTTGACCCCAAATTGCAAACAAGATACTAGCAGAGTAGTCTTTAACAGGCAGGTATGATGATGGATTTAGTAGCTATAAAAAAAGAGCTCAATTAGTATAGCTGTGATATGACTCCTTGTTTTTTTTACAATGCCCTAGGGGAGATCAGCGTGCAGGAGACAGGACCAAAGTGGTTGTTTCAGAACATTCAAGTGCAAACAAACATTTTTTTGAAGGGAGGAGAAGAAAAACACAGTAACGGAAATTCTTTCCAAAATGAATGTCCACAGGATACAATGAGCCTTTTAAAATAGGACACTGTTCAAATAACCAGGATCTGGGAGTTTAATTAATTTATAAACGTAACATTAAAAAAGTATTAAAGGCATAATGTTCAAATCACATTATCTTGTCATGCACTGGAATGAGCAGCAAGATTATCATTTGGATTAACAGCATTAGCACCTAACCTGTCTTCTAAGAAATATTTCCAAAAGTATTTCATAGAGTTGTCACAATTAAACAAATTGAAACCTGCCAAGCACAGTGTTTGGCTCATGCTCAGGAGATGTCAGATATCATCCTCCCTCTGAAGATAAGCCGCTGCACCATCATCTGCTTAGCTTTTTAGCTTTTCTGTCATTTCACCAAACCTTTTGTCTTCCTCTCCTCTATCTTTCTACTATTAAAATGTGTGCCCCTACTTTAAACCCAGTGTTCCCCCGTCCTCCTGAAATCTTTTGGATTTACTCCATTCTGCAAGCCGAAAATTAGTGTTCCCTTCTTTGAATCCTCAAGGCACTGAGCATCTTCCATTCAACAAATTAACCTCATCTTTGATGCTTACAATATGCTACCCATATATAAGGAATGAAGGGGAAAACTTGCTAGATACAACACAAAGGGTGTTTTTTTCTAGGTCTACAACATCTTATAAAAATAGATTATAGGTTGTAAGTAAGCCAGTCAACAAGTATTTACCAAGTAAACAGTACTTCCCAGGTCCGTGCTGTGTGCTCGTGACGAAGCAGTCAACAACACAGACTAGACTGTCCTCATCATGCATAGAAGACAAATGTTACATAAATGGGGGCATGGGAAAGGGTGGGGAGCACGCCTATTAGTACTTCCAAGGAGTACTGATCACCTGGTTTGAATTCCCTGCTACTTACTAGCATGAGACCTTCAGCAAGTAAGATGAGAAGAAGACTTACCATGTGAAGGTAGCATAGTACCATAGGAGTGCTCTGTAAATGTTATATATAGCGATTAAATAATTATAAATAATTAACTAATTGTTAAGTGCCAAGTGCTAAGAAAAACAAAGATGTTTTGGTACATGCTTGGAGAGTTTATTCCAAAAGGGACCTCACTAGTCTAAGTCAAGAAGATTGTCTTAGGAAATAATATTTAAACTGAGGCTGAAAGATGAACAGAAATCAGTACGGCAAAGAAAGATGGGAAAAGAATATTCCAGGCAAAGGACATAGAGGAACACAGTACTGGTGGATTGGAACAAGCTAAGTAGGGCCCAAGAGGTGCCTGTGAACAAGAGCAAATCAAAGGACAGTTTTAGCAAAGAAGGCAAATAAGATATCTTTCTTAAAAGATCACTCTGACTGCAGTCCAGTGTAGAAAATGAACTGGAGGGGAGAAGAATGGTGCTGAAAGACCAGTGAGGACGATAATGCTGCAGTCAGGGCATGAATTCAGGCAAGATGATGGTCACTCCCAGTATCTGGCCCAGGACAACAGCACTGGAGATCCACAGAACCAAGAGGCTGGAGCGATTTTACTAGTAGGTAAAATCAAGACTTGGTAACTGACTGAACAAGAGCTGGAGGAGGGACCAAGGATAACGCTGGGATTCTTACAGCTGCGTAGACAGATGGCCGTCACTGCAGAGAATGGGAAAGGAAGGGCATGGAGTGTTGGGCCTGGTTGAAGCTGGTGATCATGAATGTGTAGTAGTACCAATATGTCCATTGTGACACGTCCAGATCTGGTATAAGAACAGAGAAGCTAAAGTACTGGATTTCATCCAGACCACAAAGAGGAAAGAGCATGTAAGGATAATGACAACAGAATGGATAAAATGACGAATCATTAGATTCGAGGGAAATGATAAATATGGACAAAGTGGGTAAATCCCAGTAAATTAATTTCATTGATTATTCTAATTATTTAGGTGAAAATACTGCTCTCTAAAATATATGAAATTAACCGTCAGCTGGCTAAGCTAATAAATTTTTATTCTATATATTTTTTCTGTAGCGGTATTTAAACTGTACTAATAATTTGTTGTACAAATGCAGTCAAGAGTGCCCTCTTTAATATGTTTAACACGTATTGAACACTTTCTTAATTCTCACGCAATGTTCACGACCTTGTGAAGATGAGAAAATTGAGGTTGTATGAGGCTGCCTTGCCAAAGGTGACATAGTAAATGCGACTGAAATCCAGAGCCTCAGATGCCAAGTACTTGACAGTATTTGTTCTTGACAGTTTTTCCCACAGACCTGGAGCATAAATCTTTAATTTGCCCCTTCTCAATTCTACTGATGTAAGTCTACTGACTGCATACTGAAAACATTTAAAGTTGGTTCTCAAACAAGCACGATAATTAAACCGTAAGAGATGCACCTGGTTTCAGATTCCCCTTACCAGCAGGCAACGATGGCGAGCTGGCCTTTAGGACAGGCCGCGGAGAGGGGAGGCTGGCTCCCACTTCCTAGCTGTGTGTCATGCTTACCATCCTCGCTGTGCTGCAGCGTCCCCATTGTTAACGTGGGGAAGCTGTGAGAAGTGAAGCGAGTTGCAAGAAGCGCTCCGCAAAGAGCGTGATACACAGTAAGAACTCAACAATGTAACCTCGCGTGATTCCTGTCCCTTCAAACACAGTTCTCATCACTGTCACTCTTGGCAGGCAAAAAGTTTTCTCTCGCACATAACCCCTTTACCTGTTCTGTGGATCACATTCCTTTTTATCTCTTTGAGGACCAGAAATACAAAGATTCCTGCTCTCTGAGGTGTCTTCAGTCCTCTTTACCTGCTTCTTCCCTCTTCCTTGAACACGCTTAGACTCTCTCACGAAGCACACAGAAACACATATAAAGCCTTAATTCTATTCCACACCCTTGTCTAGCCTCATTCTCACCCCGACAGTCCTTACACATCTCTTCCTTCCTATTTAAATTCCTTGGCATGTGCTTTCCCCACTGCCACATGACACTGAAACCACTCTTAGAAGTTGCCAATGACCTTACTTTCAGCCTACTTGACTATCTGTATAGTGCTGGCCATGGCCAACCCCTCATTAATGCTTGGAGCTCTCTTCTCCCTTGATTTCTAAAGTAATATTCTTCCTGGTTTATTCTTTCCTCTCCACCTCCTAATTGTTATTTTTATTTGAGGTTATCATATTCTCTTTCTTACCTTCCTTTCTTAATGAATTCATTAAATATCACTTCTCATAAATCCTAACTCTATAACCATATCCTGCCTGCTACTCAACAAGCTATGCCTGTAGAATGTGTCTGATAGCCTATCATTGCAAACTTAAGATACCTGAAAATGAAACTCACCTTCCCCATCCGCTCCAACAAGATAATGGATGTGAGCTCCTTGATCTCCTTTACAACTATTGCAATCCTATTAATAATACCATCCTTCCACACTTCCAGGCCAATTATACCAGTGTTGTCTTAAGTTCTTCCATCTCCTCCAAGATCTACCTAATCTGTTACCTCTTTTAAAATATCTTCTGGATATGCCCTTCCTTTTCTATTTTCACTGCATTACTACCCAACCTACCTGAGTACATACTGTTTTAAGAGTAATCTCACTAAAACACATTTACAGCTCTTACACCTATAATGGGTTCTAAAAACGTCTTCAAATCCAAACAAGTTTTCATGGCTTTACAAGAGTGGATCCCCCACTTAACCTAACTAATCTTGTTTTCAACTCTCTCTTAAGGGTAATAAAATCTCAGTGCTAGCATGTGCCTTACTTAGGGATCACCGGGTACAGTTTTTATTTTAGCAGTGAGGCAATCAGGGCTCAAGGAAGTTGTCACATGCCTGACATCGCAGATAGAGTAGCAGATATAGAACTGAGTATCCAAAGGGACCAAGTGGTATCTGTTCACTAGATTATCCTATGAAATCCCCACTGGGACCAGGAAGATCTACTTCCCATCCTCTAAATGTAAGTCACTCATCCCTGCCTTCAGGCTTTCGCATTTGGCCACATCTTCCATCTATCTAAATGCCATCATCCTTCAAGGTTCAGCTGGAGGCCTACAGGCTTGCTCCATGACATCCCCAACTACCTGGGCCTTCCACACCTCTTCTTCTCACTTGTGCTACTATCCTTAGAACCACCATTTTCTATTCTGCACATAACCGTCCGTTAAGTATTCAATTAGACTCAAGTCCTACCAGATAAACAGAAAGGCTCTTAAGAGCTGGAACAGGCTTTACCCTGTAGCTTTGACAGTACTTAGGGGCCCTCAGGGAACACTACATGCAAGCCACTAAAAAGAAGGAAGCATTTGGAATGAGTATAGGTACTGTCTGTCTAGACTTGAAAGGCATTCATTCTATCAGGAATCTCCAATATAACTCAGTTATAATTTTGTTTCCAGCTAATTACTGTGCACATATAATTAACAACCAAAAATGGTAAAACATACTTACGGTCATGAAATACTGTTGTCAGTGGCGTTCAAGAACACCCGTCTAAAATGGTGTCTAATCGTTGCCCAATTTCAACCTAGAAGATAAACATCTATTAGTAGTAAAAATGTATAGCCTACAGGCTTACTTCCTAGTAAAATTTTAAAAGGCACATATAATTTTACCTACTATTCTTATTCAATGGGGTGCATGGTATAAAATGGTGCAAAAAGCAGGCACCCAGTAACTGTTAAATGGGAAGGTTTATTTTGGAGAACTGAACTCTAAAAAGTTGATTCCATTGTGGAGGGTAGGGGGAATGCTTTTCCAACATAACCCTGAAGTTAGTCATGCTCCCCATAAATATTCATTACAACACACCAAATTATATAATATGCAAGAGACCAAAAATTACACATCTCTACTACTTAAAATATTAACACAAGACACAAACACCCCACTTATTAACTGAATTTTGGGGGGATGGTTTTCTTAATGTTTTAGAGTGAGATCCAGGGGTCCAAAACCTCAAAAGAGAAAAATTTATCTCAGAATATAATGCTTTTAAATGAAATATCCCGGAGAACATACACAGACTAACAAACACAAACAACTAAGACCTCTATTTATAATTTTAAAACACCACCATTTTGGACTAAAACTACAGTCAGTAGCTCTTCATTCTCACTGTACATAGCTGAATAAATTGGTATCAATTACAATTTCCACTTCTCATTTGTTCTTTTCCTTTTTTCAAGTGAAAACAATTAAGGGGGGGGGTGTCCAAAAAACATCCTTTCACTGTTATTTTTAAGGAAAGAAAAAATACACACGTGCATTCCAGCATGAAATCTAGGAAACAGCAGAAAAATTGTAGCCACTGATTTGAATTTTTAAAAAGCCACTTCAAGGGCGGAGGCAGCAAAGGCAGGCTTACATTGCCTGCTATGATTGTAAAAGCAATTTCTAATTTCTTTTCAAATATTGTCCAAATTCCTTCCTTATAGCCGTGTTGTCAAGGGTGTCTTTGAAAAAAACAAATTGCTCAGAATACTTATGAGCTGTGTATATATATATATAATGTTTTTTGTTTGGGGGAGGGGGAGGGTCACATCTCACCACACTCACTCACCCAAATAGTTCTTTAGATTCAGTATATTAAAGAAAAACACTATCACCTCATATGGTATGTATTTTCTTAAAGGCAGGTTATGATACATGTGAAAGCTCAAGGGAATCCATACATGTTTAACGTTTCAAGAGATACAAATCTGTATCCAAGAAATGCAGCAGACCCTTCCTCCACCCTCCATTCTTCCCCACCAGCCAGAGTTTTGCATCAATAATAATCCTTAAATTAAGCTACAAGAGCAGTGGGGAGAAGAAATAATTGCCTTTTAAGGAATTCTGATTAAACTTTCAATACTCGACAAATAAAAGCCCTATTTATTAATGTCACTTATATTGATTGGTTTACCTCATCACTTTATGTTGCTGATTAGTTTGCATACTGAGAGTCCAAACCACCCCAGTGATTCGTGGCATGAACCACGGAGCTGTGAAGTCCATGACGTACAGTGGGATGCTGTTTTTTTGAAAGGTCGTATGCTACCTGAGCTTGTTTAAATTTATCTTGTTACAGTACTTTGGGGGAGATCACGACTTGTGGGTGCTCTGTAATTCTTTGTTCTCGCAGACTGCTTGCTGCTCCTGAGGCCCGGAATATCCTCCCCGCCTCCCACCCAAGATTAAACCTTAGTCCAATCCGAAAGGCTTCCTTTCCCACCTTCGGGGCAAGTCCAGGGACCGCAAGCGGCCAGATGGCTGCATTCTTTTTCTTTACGTGTAAACCAGACTGCGGGGAGACCAAATCCACTCCTTCCTCCCAGGGACCTCGCTTCCTCCCCACGAAGGTGCGCGAGCTGGCTGGCGCCAGCCCCACGGCCCGGCCGATCTGTCAGTCCCGCCCGTGCCGGACGGACGCCCCTGGCGCGCATCCCCCCGACTCGCCTGGCCCAGGCCCCGGGCCCGCGCCCAACGCCTGCCGCCCGCCCGCCGGGCGGTGCCAGGGTTCCCGGGACAGACAAAGCGGCCCGGCCCCGCCATGCCCCCGCGGGGCGGAAGGGGGGCGCTCCCCGGAGACCCCCGCTCTGCGGCCAGACCGAGGGAGCAGGGTCGGGGCCGCGGGTTGGAGCTGCATCCCCTCGCCACCCACCCCCCGGCCGGCCCCCCACGCAAAATGGAGCTGGTCCGGGCGCCGCCGAGAGGGGGGCCCGACGGTGCCCCGGCGCCCCTTTCTCGGCCTCCGGCCCGGAGCTCAGCGGCGGCGAG
>NW_017731518.1:777293-801266 GCF_001890085.2 Hipposideros armiger | reverse complement strand
TGGCGGCGGGGACGGCGCCGGCAGGAGACGGACATTTCATTCGAGCTAAAGTGGAGTCGGTTTAGGAGCGATCATTGGCCGAAGCGAGACACAAACCTCCAATGCAGCCCTGGTTGGCTCCCGTCTCCAATCGGCTGTTTGGTTGGACAGAAAATGGCTGCGAAGGAACCAGTCCCAGCGCGGAGCTCCGCTTCCAGCACTCGGCCTCCCCTCCCTCCGCCACGAGCCGCTTCCCTCGGCGCGGCACCCTCCCTCCGCGCCTCCCGCGCGCTCTCCCGCCCGCCGCGGCCCCGCCCCGGCCCCGCCCCTGCCGAGGCCCCGCCCGGGGCCCCGGAGCCCCGCGGCCGCCCCTGCGCGAGCCTGCAGAGCGGGCCGTGGGCCACGCGCGGCGGGTCTGGAGGGGCAGCGGCCTGTTTGCCGTGCCGGGGCTTCCAAGGGCCGGGATCCCGCGCGCTGCTAAGGTTCCTGCGGGCTTGCTTCCCACGGTCTTTCCCCAGGCCCCTGCGAAGCGTGATTTCTCAGGTCTTCCTCTTTTTAAAGCCCCCTCCGTCCCCCACGTGGAAGTGTCTCACCCGCCTGAGTGCAGCTTGCCCGCGCCTCGATTTTTTAAGAAGGGGAAACCAAGGGCAGAAGCCGCCAGCCAGGGCGACACCCGAGCTACTGGGTGGATTTGAACGGCAGTTAGCTCCTGGAACGCCTTCAGCACCTCGTGTTTTCCTTGTGCACCCTGTTAACTTTGCCAAAATACAACGCTCCCTCTGACTTGGTTACTGAGCTCGGGTGTTTGCGTTTTCGGATTTTATCTAAAGATACAGTACTCTGCCTCAGATTTAACAGGTTGGTCAGTCGAGCCAGCCTTCACCCCGAACTTAAAATGTTTTCTTTCCTGCCACCCCCATAGTCGTTGCAACCCGACATGTGGCATTTCCCAACCAGGTGACATTTAGGCTGCAGGAATCCATGGCCCGTTCTTGCCTCGGTGCAGCCAAGCTCCCTCACTGACTTTCCCCGGCTGCAGCCTGGGTGGGACTTCCCTGGGCTGAGACCATCACAGATGGGCGATGAGCCAGAAGCCACTCGCTGCAAAGGGCGGCAGGATTTCTGCACAGGGAGCCGGGAATCTCCTTCCCTTTACTTCCACTAAACAAGTGGCCTGGTGCCACGTTCATCTTTCCAGCTTTAATCATTTAAAAATATATAGACATGTTTTATTTATAGGGCTCCTATTGCTTCTCCGCATATTTTAAGTTTTCTGGAGCAATTAAGGAAGCAAAGACAAATGAAAAGTCTCCAAATTATTCCAACAGTAGTAGGGAGCAGTGCCACTGTGGAATCAGACCCCCTGATTGGAATGCCAGCTCTTCCTACCGGCTTGTGAGCCTGACCGAATTGCTTTACCTCTTCCTGATAGTTGCCTCACCTCCATAATGGAGGTACTACTAGTTACTGCTTAGGCTTGTTTGGAATTAACCTAAAGTCAACACACATAGAAAGCCCTAAATAAAAGTTGGCTCATTATCTTAAGATCTTTATAGGACATGAATTTTAATCTCCATCAAACTTTTAAAAACTTATTTACTAAAAAAAAAAAGGGGGGGGAGGGGGAGTCCAAAAAGCTAAGTATTTTCTCACCAAAACAATAAAAGCAACAACAAAAATTCCAGTGAGGCTTGTTCTACCTTCAGGAAATTGAAGGTGAAAACAACTAATGTAAATCTGTTTCCCTAAGGAACTAATAACGTTAAATAAAATGGAAAATTTTTTATTAGAAATGAAAAAAAAAAAGAGTAAAATTGGCCTGTGTTTCACTTCTCCCTTTCTCCATGATTACCTATAAAGTAGAGTTTTAGGAGTGAAATGATGTGCTCAAAGGCAGGAAATATAAAAAAACCAAAAACGCAGTAGCAGAATTGAGAGAAGTATGACTAATCCACAAACTGGATGGTGAACCAAAAGACGTAAAGTGACTGTTTACTCTGAGTTAATATGGTATTATTTCAGTACTGTTGATCTAACCTTCATGCTTAATTCAGATTCAACAAAATTCAGCTCCTACTGTTTACCAAGCACTGTGTGAGGAGCCCCAGGCTACAAAGGTGAATAAAGCACTCTCCTTACCCTTGGTAGCTAATTCTAGGTGACCGGGACCTAGTCCACAGCCTCTCTGTACTTGAATCCCAGGACAACCTGTCCTTTTATACCTGTATTCAGAAAGCCCCAATAAATATTAACCATTTTGTTCACATGGTGAGAGAGAGGTGGATCACACTTTAGTCTTGGGAAAGACATTATGGCTAATCTAGACCCTGCATTAAAGTCAGAGTTCAGAGGAGAGGGGTCTGTCTTTATTTCCAGTCCATACACCACAGCTGCCCCTTAGTTCATACCACCAATTACATGAGTCATAATTCAGCAAACAAACAGAAAAACAAAATCTCTGGCCCAATGAAGACGCCTCAGCTGGATTTTACAGTATTACTTTAATGAGGCCTCATAGGGTCCCATGATGACAGTGTCTATTATAGTGTTGTCCCTGTTTCCAACTTCCTGATTTGACTCTTGCCCCTTCTCAATCCATTCTATGCATTAAAGGCCTGAAAGGATCTGGGCTTTAGGTTGCCTCTCTCCCCACCCCCACCTCACCACCTTCTAGACTACTGGTGTTGGCGCTGCTACACACACACACACACACACACACACACACACACACACACACACACACCAAGCTCTTGCCTTAAGCTCTTAACTGTCTCCCTTTCATCTTTGAGGTCCCACCTCTTCAAAGAGGCTTTCTCTGACTCCTCAAGTAGTGACACCTCATTACTCTCTATAATGTCATCCAGTCATCTCATCCTATGTGAAGGTAAATATTATGTTCACTCCAATACACTAAGCTTACTTGGATTATCTTGTTTATTTGTTGACTATAAGTATATCCCAAATGGGAACACTTCTTATTACCCATACTACTACCACCATGGTTCAAGCCACATCACCTCCTACCTCCTAACTTGTGTCCCTGCTTCCACCCTGGCTTACACAGCAGCCGGAGTGATCCTTCTAAGCTGAACAAAGGAAAAGATTAATTGTTCTTTGGCCATAGTACAAGCAACCACCAGAATCTATTTAAATTAATTAATCAATGACAGCCTCCCAATCAGGGAGAGCCCCTGGCTTCAGAAATTAGCCACTCAGCAATAGCTACACCCCAGTAATCCTGCTTCCTTAGCTAAAAGTCAACTCAACTCTGAATGGTTCAGCTTCTAAAAGTACTACTCCCTGAACCTCATGCTTCCCAAAACACTATGTCAGACCACAGATTTCTTTGTTCAGAGATACCCTGCCTCACAATGCAGATGTCCTTTGTGTAGCAAGAAATATATTCAGTACTTTTTGTTTCTTTTTAGATGTGAATGGTGGCCTCTTCACAGGACAATGCCCTATGAGATCTATGATCTGTCCCTTCTCCCCCCCCCCCTCTAACTTTATCTCCTCCTATTTTCGCCTTTGCTCACTCCACTCCTTTTTGTCCTTATTCCTGGCAGGACCACTCCTGCATCAGAGCCTTTGCATTGGCTGTTCCATTGGCCAGTGGAACAGCATATTCCCCCCTCAGTGTCCACACAGTTCAACTCTCTCACCATCTTCCATTTCTTCATGAAGCCAACCCTGATCACTTATCTAAATTTGCAATTTCAGCTCACTCTCCCTTAACGACTTTATTTTATTTTTCAATAACACATCACCTTCTAACAAACTATAGACTTTCCTTTTTATTTTGTTCATGGTTTATTTATTGTCTGTCTTTTCCCACTAGAAGGTAAGCTCTTTAAGGACAAGAATTTTTGCTTGTTTTGTTCACTAGTGCATCCCAAACACAGAGCAGGGACTCAATAAATATTTGTTAAATGAATGGATTTTTAATATTTCACCTTATTAGAATATAAACTCCTTGAGTACAAAGACTTTGTTTTTACCACTGTATTCTCAGGGCCTGGGACAGTGCCTGGCACATAGTAGGAGCTTCACAGATATGTGTGGAATTAATGTATGAGCAGGAATTGAAAAAAAAACTATATTTTAATTGACAATATAAATGACCATGAAATTACTAAAGACTTATGTATCACCTTTCTCCAGAGAAACAGTTAATGAACATATTTAAAATTCCTCAAGCTATTATGTGTTAATTGAAATATTCAAAACATTCAGCATTATTTCCCCATGGATTAGATGAATTAATACACTAAAAAGCATGGAATCATATGCACTAAATGGATGAATAGTATGATATGTAAATGATACCCCAATAAAACTGTTAGCAAAAAATCCTACCCGTTGTTAATATCTTTATATGTGAAGAACATGCAAATTGGTAAGAACACTAAATCTTGAATAGAAAAATGAGCAAAGAACATACAATAGAAAATTCATAAAAGAAAAACAATATAAATGGCTAATAAACAAAAAAAGATTTAATCTCAAATGCAAATCAAAAGGAGAAACCTATCAAATAAGCAAAACATTTTACAATGATGAAGATGAAGATGTGTTGAGATGGACGTTCCCATACACTGATGATAGGAAACTTTCTAGAAAGCAATTAGTCAGCATGTGTTAGCAGCTTTTACAATGTCTTATCCTTCTAGTCAATAAATATATCATAAGGAGATCATTTGTAATGCAGGTAATAAGACAATTAGGTAATAAGGTATTCAGAAGAGCACTGTTAGTAGAAAAAATTGGGGGAAGAACTATGGTAGGCAGACTCTAAAATGTCCCCCAAATGATCCCCACCTCATGGTATTCATACCTTTATGTAATCCCCTTCTTTGGAGTGTGGGATGGACCTACTGACTTGCTTCTAATGAATAGAGTACAGCAGGTAAAATTAGATTACAAAGACACTGTGAGTGCTGTCTTGGTAACTTTTTGATGGATGGGTAGATAGATAGATAGATAGATAGATAGATAGATAGATAGATAGATAGAGGTATGTGTTTAGGTATGGATATAAATACCGAGAAAAAGAGAGGCAGAGAGAGAATGAAAACTGATGTCTCTAGCCAACAGCCACCAAGGAACCAAATTCTGCCAAAAGCCAAGTATGTTTGGAAGTGGGTCTTCCCTGGCAGTTGAAACTTGAGATGACTGCAGCCTACCTGGTATCTTGGTTGCAGCCTTGAGAAGCCCTGAGCCAAAGTCACTCCCAGATTCTTACACCACAGAAACTGTGAGATAATGTTTCTCATTTTAAGCCACTGAGTTTTTGGGTACTTTGTTACAGATAACTAATACAACCTAACTGTCTAACAATTTGAAAATGGTTAAAGTATGTCACGAGATAGAATATTATGCTGCTATTATATTTTTTAAAGAATTTTTAATAACATGGAAAGATGTTCAGAATACAGCATTGAGAATACAGCAAACTACAAAAAGATATATAATGCAACCCCAATTTTGTAAGTCTAAATTTATATGAATACTAACAGAGAAAACCTGCAAGTAAATATGTTGAAAGTCAGCAATTTTCTATGAAAAACAGAATAGGGGCTCAATGCATGCTTGTTGATTTCAGTTAGAAAATCATTCATTCAGTCCATTTTTATTGAATATCTACAACGTGTCAGCCAGCCCTGGGGAGAAAGTGGGGAAACAATATCAAATCCCTGCTCCAGTGAAACTTATTTCTTGCTGAGCGTTTCTGATGATTTCTGCTATGGTGGCGGTGCAAAAGATAGAGATGGAGAGTAGTGGCTAGTTGGGCAACACATTTTAGAAGTAGAACATTTCAATGCCGAAAAGGAATAGTGAATAAATAGGGTTGACTCTTGGGTTGTTGGCTTGGGTAACTTGAGTGGAGGTGGGATGGACGCTAGAGCTGGATTGTTTAGTATAAAATCCTGGTGCCATCAACTACCAGCTGAGTGACCTTGGGCTCACAGGCTACATAATCTCTGCATGTCCCAATATCTTTACCTGCAAAGTGATGCCTTTCCTCACCCATTTTGGAGATAACAACCTAACTTATAGGGTTGTTGGGAGGCACGAGTTAGGAGAAAGAGCTGAGAAGAGTGCCTGGCACATTCAACAATGGCCCAAAGTGTTAGCCATTATTGTTGTAGTTATAACTATTGAGAACAGGATGACTTAAAAAGAAATCAAAATTAAGAATGACTGTGAATACTGAGGACGTGTAATAGTTATTAATATTTTTTTTATTGCAGTGGAATCATGCCATCTTTAAAGTTATCTGGTTTATCCAGCTATGGGTGTAATTTACATGCAATGTGATCATTAACACCCATGATCATTGTGGATTAGAGGTGCCTGGGGAAGGAATAAAAGGGCAGTAAATTTTAATAGGGATTCTAGAGAATGGTTACTAGGGCGATATGATGAGGCAGGCTGAGACCTGGAGGGGAAGAAATAGCTCAGGGAGGTACCTGGAGAAGCGGAAATGGGTGGTCACAGACCTCTGTCCCATCTCTGGGACCGGGGCAGCTCCTGAGGACTTTTAGTGGCTCTAAACTGAAAAGAGTATGATGCCATGTCTCCTGTATGTAATTCAAAATAAAATGGATGTTTCACTGCAAAATACATAGATGGATGGAAGTCCCACAAAGTCCTGCTTTCTCCAAAATGGGCACTTTGATAGGTTTTTCAATTTCAAATTCTTTCCAAAAAAAAAAAAAAGAAATTCCCCTCATTTTCTGATAGCCCTGCTTTGCTACTCCCTGAACACATTCTTGGTTTATATAACAGGTAATTTCACCTGGGCGATTTTGGCCACTGACCACTCACACCTTTCCATTTGGCTAACACATCCTTCAGAATTTAGTTTAGATATCACCCACTCCAGGAAGCCTTTCCTGACCCGCCAAGTCCAAGCCTTAGAATTACATCCATCTTGTTCCCTAAAGCACAACCTCCTCTGGAATGTAGATTCTGTAGGAGCCAGGCTATGTCTGTCTTGTTTGTCACTGCACCCTGAACAGTGCCTGGCTCAAAGCTGAATTGAAAGTGTACCGAATGCATATATTATTGGAAGAGTGACCCGGACATTACCCGCTTCCAATAAGTGGCTAGACAGTTCTGTGGAGGTCACTATGACCTGTTTCTAGGACTCTTACACTGCCCCTCCCCCAAGAGTCAGAGACCCTCTACAACCATGCCGCTGACTGAGTCCAATGACAACCCAATCCAATCAGAGGCTATAAGCCCAGAGTGAATTTCCGTGACTGCAATTTCTGAGCCCAGAGTGATTTATGACCTCCCGCTAGAAGTTCCAGAGTTTTATGAAAAGTAAGAGTGCAGGATGCCTTGCCAAGTGCCCCTCCCAAGTTGGCATATCCCCCCCCACCTTAATTATCCATCTGCAATAGGGGTTTCCTGTCTGGAAAATCTCCTCCCACTTTTGTTTGCTTATAACCTAAAAGTCACCATTTCATTTACTGAATTGCTATGAAATTCTTGAGACTTTCTAGCTGAAATGTTACAAACTCCTATCCAGCCAGTGTGGTCTTTGGAGGCAGTACCCACCTGTTTATTTCACCTAGACAAGATTTGGAGTGGGGAGGGAGGTAGTAAAGTCCTTTGAAGTTGATGGCTTCTTTACTTTGCCCCAGACCTCACCATCACCTGGTTCCTACCAAGCTATCTCTCACATTTACGGGACCTGCCTGACCTCCGAAGACAGATCGGAGATTTGTCCTGGTGTTGGTTCGACCTCCAATCCATCTCCCGTAAGAATCCTTACCCAGAATTGTAAACTGGACACCAAGGAGAGCAACTGTCAGTCTCTCTCTGATGACAAAGCTGGGAGGAACCTGCCTGGGGGCTGTTGCCTGCCTGGCCACCACTCCTGGGAGAAAGCCAACACACAAGAGAAGTAGAGAGGAGAAACAGGACAGTCTCTATAGCGTTCTAGTCTCTGGTTCTCCATTTTGTCTAAATTAGAATAAGCTGGGTTTTGGCTTTGAAGTGAAGTCCTGTGTCTAGTACAGTCCCAGACATAATAACCACAAAGGGGAAGTTAATTTTGTTCATTGTGCTACAGCTTGTCATCACCTTTCATCTGAGTTAATATATATCCCCAGCTCTCCACCATCCCAGGTGATTTGCAGTGCAAAAGAAATAATTACAAAGCTTATAATTAGGGAGACAGGCTAGTATGCAAGAGAGGGCCAAGGAAATACAGAGTGTGAGAGACACAGAGGAGCTCACAGAGCGAGACACAGTGAGCTGGACTTCCATTCTTTAAATTTTCAGCTGAAAAAAAAATTTGATGGCATTAGAATTGAACATTTAGAGGTCTAGCCTGATCACTTGGAAAACTGTTAGGTGGAACCTCTATGCCTTACACTGAATTGATTCTAGATGTCCTATTCGGGGCCCTCTCCTCTATTCGTGCCCCGACTGCCCCCACCAACAGGGCAGGAGTCAGGTGGCCATGTTTGTCCTGTAGCTCACTCTAAGGATTTTAGCACTGTAATCACGTCAGGCATGTAGAAAAAAATTGTTATGTCAGTACGATTAATAGGACAGACATCGCTTGTGAATACAGCGTGCCACTGTCTGCCCAGCATGCCTCTCCACCCTTCTTCAGGGGGCATCACTCTCCTTTTTTGGGGGCAATTGCTCTTCCCTCACTCCAACCACATGGTCCTAGTGGGTGCAGCCAATCGTATTATGCGGGTAGTTGATACAAGCTAAGCAGATCATAGTATCTCACCTCCATAGCCACAATAATTAGTTTGAGGAATGGGCATGTGACCCAAATCAGAACAGACAGGACGCTTTCATGAGATTTAAAAAAATCTAGGGGGAAAATTCTACGGGAAGAAAAAGCAAAGAACTTCCCTTTCCTCTTGGGTGATAAAGCCATGATGTAACCGAGAGTTCTCAATTGGCATCTCCCTTGAAGTATAGAAAATACTAGTCCACATAGGAAAAGAAATGCAGAAAAGAAAGAGAGAGAGAGAGAGAGAGAGAGAGAGAGAGAGAGAGAGAGAGAGAGAGAGAGAGAGAATTGAGTTCAGTCTCTGAAATTCCTGAATGTTCCTAGTTCCCCTTTTCTGAGGCTGAATGGTTATGTTTCAATTCTGAGAACCACTCTGAGAACCAATAAATCACCCCACCTTTCTTTTTTATCCCTTACCTTAGTTTGAATTCAGTTTCTATTACTTGTAATCCATCAGTCCCAATCAACATATAAATTGTCTGGGATCTATTTTGAATTTTCCTGAGGAGCATTTAGAGAACCCAAATGAAAAACCTGTAGATTGTGAACAAACTTTAAGAACTAACAGTCTTCAGGAAGGCAATAGAAAAGAGCAAGAGAGAAGAAAGTTGGAACATATTTTGTTCCCCCTTGTAATAATATCAGCCATTGTTACCTATGGGGTGAGTATTACCATTTTACAGGTGAGAAAACTGGCTCGGCAAGGCCGAACAACTAGTAAGTGACTGGTTTTAAACTCAGGTCTGTAGGATTTCAAAACCTAGTCTTCATTTCAGCAGACTAGGGTATGTTCCTGGCATGAAAAGGAAACCTTTCTTTTACCTAAAATATTTTTAGGAAAATATTTGAAATCAAGATGGAGCTGGAAATTCCTGCCCCATATCTCTTATTAGTGGTAGGTCGTGCATTCTTTCTTAGACATCTTTAGGAATTAAAACAGAATCTCTTGACTCATTCATTCCTGGGACTCTGCAAGAGGTCCAGATTGTTTATCTGTCAGAAGCTAGAACTGGGGAAAGGCCCATTCGTGTAGATACCTCAAAAACCTGAGCCGGCCGAGTGGCGCGTTGGTTAAGAACTGGCTTGGGACGCCAGAGGGCCCCGGTTCGGATCCCACATATGAGGGCCAGTGACACTGCCCTCCACAGCTAAGATGGTGAACAACAGCTCAACCTGGAGCTGGGCTGCCATCGCGACAGCGTAGGCTGCAGCCCCTGTGGCAGTGGGTTGCCATGGGCTACCGTGTGTGGCCAGCAGCCAGTGTGAGCAGCCAGCAGCCAGCGTAAGCGGCCGTCCAGAAAGCCGGCGACTGATCTGCCTCGCCCGGGAAGAGTGCAATGATGGTGCCAACTTGGGCCAGTGAAGCAACGTCCTCCACAACTAGACTGAAGAACAAAGAGCAACTTGTCTGTTCCCTTTCCCCAATTCCCCAGCACTGTTCCCATCCCCCAGTTCCCCAATAAAAATCTTAAAAAAAAAATCTATCCGAAGGCAAAATGATGAAAAAATTCTTTAGTGTCTAGGGCCGGGGTTGTTCAACTATGGCCTGCAGGCCCACTGCCTGTTTTTATAAATAAAGTTAATTCTTTACTGGAACACACCTACACAACTCATTTATGTATCATCTGTGGCTGCTTTCCCGCTACAATGGCAGTGGAGTCACTGTGACACAAAACTTAAAATATTTACTATCTGTCCCTTTAAGAACTTTGCAGACCTCTCACCTAGGGCAATGCTTGAAACATGAAGAAGCTGGGAGCCAGCACAACAGTTTTTCAGCCACTTCTGCTCCGAGCTAAACTGGCTCTAGGATCTGCCCACCAGGGAATATCCTGGTTGCTCAGTGACCAACCTCATCATAGCTATTAAATCATCAGTACATCTTGTTCCCCACCCCAACCTTCCCTGCTCCTGCCCTGCTACTCACCTTAGTTTTTCTTTTGTTTGATTTACCATGTCTGTAGCCCGCGGCATAAATCTTAGCTCTGCCTCCTACTCCCTGAATCACATATTCGTTTGCCTTGGCCCAGCTCTGTTTCCACAACTTTCCTCAAACTGTGAACTCAAGCTCTCCCCTTGAGTTTGGCCAAGGGAGGAGGAGGTACCACCAGGAGATCAATGGAGGGAAGAGAGTGGGGTTGGGGTCTTTAGACCCTGGTTCCTTTCCTGCTGGAATCTGTGGATTTGCTGCCTTCCTCTACAAAGGCCCCAGTCCTGCAGATTCTAAGACTATCCCTCCCCTGCTCCTGCAGACCTAGGAGTGCTAATGGTTTCCTGGTTGCTAAGCCTGGGGGGAACTACACTGTTTCCTATTGGTTTTCCTAAACTCTGTTCAAATCTTTGGCCACCTGTATATCTTCTTGGGAGAAACATCCATTCAGACACTTTGCCCATTTTGAAATTGGGTTATTTATTTATTTTTTACCACTGAGTTGTAAGAGTTCTTTATGTACTCAGGGTTTAAGTCTCTTATCAGATATATGATTTGCCAGTGTTCTCTCCCATGGTATTGGTTATCTTTTCACATTCTTGATGGAGTCCTTTGAAGCACAAAACTTTTTCATTTTAATAAAATACAGTTATCTATTTTTTTCTTTTCTCTAGTGATTTTGGTGTTGTATCTAAGAAGGCTTCGCTTAACCCAAGATTCCAAAAATTTACGCCTGTATTTTCCTCTAAGAATAGATTTTACATTTTGGTCTGTGACCAATTTTGAGTTCATTTTTGTGCATGGTGTAAGGAAGGGGTCCAGCTTCATTTTTTTTGCAGTTGTTACAGCACCGTTTGTTGAAAAGAGTACTATTTCCCCATTGAAATTTCTTGGCATCCTTGCTGAAAATCAATTGACCATAACTATGAGGGTTTATCTCTGGACTCTCAATTCTGTTCCATTGATCTGTATGTCTTTATTTATGCCAGTACCACACTGACTTAGTAGTACATTTTTAATGTATTTTGCAAAGGTATCAATTCACAATGGATTGAGAACAAAAAACTCCGTTGTGTGTTTTTTTTCTAACACCAACAAACAATCTCCCACACCAATTGGGTGCCCTATAATTCAACTCAATTTTAACACTGTCAATGTGGAGACAGTGACAGGTCTCACAAGTTAAGAGCTCAGTCTTACAAGACTGCCCCCTTCCCTAGACAATCCAAGTCTAGGTTGTCACCTGTGCTTCCGACAAGGGCTGTAAATCAGAGGTTTCCACTACCCACTCCTTGAGTTCGATTCATTTGCTAAAGTGGCTCACGGAACTCAGAAAAACATTTACTTACAGTTACCAGTTTATTAAAAAGGATATTATAAAGGAAACATGAACAGTCAGATGGAAGAGATGCAATGCGCAAGGTGTTGGGAAGAGGATCGGAGCTTCTATGCCTTCTCTGGGTGCACTGCTCTCCCCAAATCTCCAAGTGCTGGCCCAACTGGAAGCTCTCTGAACCACCTCTTCTTGGGTTTTCTGGAGGCTTCAGCACATAGGTGTAAGTGATTGAATCATTGGCCATTGGTGATTGAACTCAATCTCCAGCCCTTCTCCCCTCTCTGGAGGGTGTGGGGGATGGGGACTGAGCATTCCAACTGTTTGGTTCCCCTAGCAACCAGGGGCTTTCCTTAGGAGCTTTCCAAAAGTCACTGAATTGACATAAACTCAGGTGTGGTTGAAAGGGGTTTGTTACAATTATCAAGACACCTTTATCCTCTTATTATTTAGGAAATTCTAAGGGTTTTAAGAAGACCAGTTTCTTATTATAACTCACAATATTCATAAAAACCAACTTGAGAGACTCTAGCCAAGTGAATTCTCCCTGCCTCCTCCCTCTGATCTAGACATCAATGTGAATAACCTGGAGTAGCATGAAGCAGTGGCATGCATATTCTACCATACAGCCTTAAGTTGTATTGTAATTGCCTGTTTAGCTCTCTACCTGCTTATCTGGGCCATAAATTCTTGGATGGCTAGGGCGTCTTTTGTTAACCCTAGCATCTAAACCATAATAAACACTCCATAAATGTTAGTTAAATGAAATATAAATAAAACGTTTTCTTTTGTTTTTCTTCTTGGGCAGAATTAAAGACAGCCCTCAAATTTAGATTTGAGGATTGTGAATAGTTTGGTTTATATACATTGAGATGTTCTGGTATGGTGTTTCTTAAGTGTCTGTAGAAATGTTACGTTACAAAAAAAAAAAAGAAGAAAAGGAAAGAAAGAAAGAGGTAAGGAGGATCCTGTGCCCAAATGAGCTTGGAAATTCTGAGTTCAAATTTAAGTTAAAAATTTTTTTTTAATTGCGGGACTTCTTGGAGCCTGTATTATATAATGTGCATTATGAGTCTCATGACGTGGATAATTTGGTTGCAGTGTTTCCCCTTTTTGGAAAAACATTTCTCTAGGACTACTGTTCTGTGGGCCACACTTTAAGATAAGCTCATCTTGTCTCTAGATTTGAATATAAGAGATGATGAAGCCATCCTTTGCATTTGGTGCAGTTCAACAAACATTAACTGAGTGCCTATTATGTGCCAGGCACGAGGATTACAAATATGAATAAAACAGGCACTGTTTCCTGCCTTCAAAAAGTGATCCAGTAAGGGAGGCGGCATGTAATTCTTACAATGTCAGTGTGATGGTTACCAGAGAACGGGCTCTTCTCGGCTCGATGTCCAGGTTCTTGATGTCTAAGGCAAAGAATTGAATGAGACACAGAGGTAAAGTGGTGAAAGAGCAGTTTATTTGAAGAGATAGTACACTTCAAAGAAATAGAAGCAGGCCTGAGCAGTAGAGAATGGCTCAAGGGCCCCGACCAACGAGGCCTTGGTCATTTTTATCCTTTTTGTCTAGAATGGGCTGTTCCTTTCCAGGTATGGGACCACTTGATTGACACCTGTGATTGACCAGAGTCTATTACCTCATTTTTTAGACTGTGCATGTGTGGGTGACTGGTCTAATCTAGTTAGGTATTTTGTGCCCATTTATTTCCCTGCAGGGGTAGATAATTACAATGAAAAGGGGAAGTTTTGGGTGGAGAGGGGAGGTTTTTTGGGTGGTTGCATTCTGTGGGTTGTGTTGGACATGAAGGAATGCAGAGACCCAATGCCTGCCTCTAGCTGCCTGCCTTGTTTTTCCCTTGAGAGATGTGATCCCCATAAAATCTCTGTGGGAAGTTGAGGGACAGGAGATCTCTTCTTCTGTATCTATTGGGTTGTCGGAAAAGTTATGACGTATTTTGTCTATGGTTTTCAAAGGTCATTTATTTATATAAAGAACACAGATCAATCAATGATATATTGCCCATTTTGTTTGATAACCTTTTGCCATCTTTCAGTGAGCTTCATAATTCCTCATTCATAGAAGGACCTGTCTTTATTTGTGAAAAACTGAACAAGGTACTGATTTACAGCCTCATCTGAATTGAACGTGATACCACACAAGGAGTTTTGAAGACAGTGAAACAAGTGGAAGTCTGATGGCACAAGGTCAGGCGAGTATGGTGGGTGTGGCAACACATCCCATCCAAGCTCCAATCATTTTTGATGGGTGATCAAATTTGTGTGTGGTCTCGCGTTGTCGCGATAGAACACAACTCCTTCACAATTAAAAAGCTCTGGATGTTTCTGGATGATGGATTCGTTCAAACTGTCCAACTGCCAATAGTACACATTCAATTGATTGTTTGGTTCCTTGGTAGGAGCTCGAAAAACACGACCCCTTTAAAATCCCATCACACTGAGAACATAACCTTTCTCTGATGATAACCAACATCTGCTTTTGATGTTGTTTGAGGCAAATAGTCACATCGGGACCAAGACCATTTGTGACCACATTGTTGTGAACAATCCACTTCTCTCACCAGTTATCAGTCACTTCAAAAAAGGATCATTTTCCTCACGTTTAATGAGCATATTGCTGATGTTTATATGCGCCGTCAAATGAACTTCTTTGAATTCATACGGAACCCAAATATCGAGCTTGCTTATGTATCCCAGCTTCTTCAGGTGGTTGTGAATGCTTGAATGATGGATGTTCAATGTTTCTTCAATCTCTCGTCATGTAATGTGGGTTTGACTCGATCAATGCCTTATTTTGTCGTCATCAACCTCGGTGGGCCTCCCTGACCGAGGAGCGTCGTTGAGATCAAAATCACCAGCACTGAATTTTGTG
This sequence comes from Hipposideros armiger, assembly GCF_001890085.2. Taxonomy (NCBI): domain Eukaryota; kingdom Metazoa; phylum Chordata; class Mammalia; order Chiroptera; family Hipposideridae; genus Hipposideros; species Hipposideros armiger. The sequence goes on along the minus strand of NW_017731518.1, from coordinate 786,356 downwards.
AACCATCGTTGGCAGTGATGTTCTTGTAGAGCATTGTCACCATAAACTTTATGCAACTTTTCACAAGCTTGACACGCGTTCTTCCCTTTATGGAAGTAAAACAGTAAAATGTGGCAAAAAATGCAGTTTAGTCTTCCATCTTCAACTTGTTGTAAAATCCACAAAACTCAACCAAATCGTCCAATTTTTTTTTTTTTTAGAATGAAGCTAAAACTGTCAGCTGTCAAAAAGACATAGCAATAACATAGATGTGAATGGCTCTAGTACTTCCAAAAATGAACTAGTGCCATCTGTCACAAACATGCGTCATGGCTTTTCCGACAACCCAATACTTCCTATTGGGCAGGGGCATAGAGCTGTCCATGCCTATTTGGGGGAATTCACAGAACTCTCACCCTAGCTGATCTTAGATGAGAGGAAGGGGTCTCGAGATCCGCCTGGAAGACAGTGTTGGCTTCTTTGGTTGCAACTGGCAATCTTGCTGGGGTATCATCTCTCTCCCCAAGACCCCTAAATGAGGAAAAAATCGATTTTAATTAATAAATCCGTTAGCTCTTATGAAGCCTGTGGCCATTCAACCCATCACTCAGGTGGCGTCAATTGTCCAGGAGTTGGGCCCAGAATGGGTTTAGAAAGAACATTAGGCTTACTGGCTGGGGAAATGTTAAAACCTATTTAGTCTCTGGGATGGAATTACCCAAGAGTTAGGTCCGGAATGGCTTGAGGGGTGTTGGGAAATCACAAGCTTTTAAGTCGTTATCTGAAGCAAGGGTAGAAGATTTCTATGATTCAGATTAAAAACAATCTATTGTCTAGGATTAAGAAATTGATTTATAAAACATTCAAGAAGCAGGAGGATAGGAGATTTCTATGATTCAGGCTAGGAGCAATCTTTAGTCTAGGATTCAGAAACTGATTAGAAGAGTAATCGAAGCCAGAGGCTAAGGAACTAGGAAACTAGGGAGAGGGAGACTTCAAATTTCTATAGGAAAGAAAACTTACAAGTTTTTCAGTGGGGGCAGGTGGCTACTCGCTTGGCCCATAACAGTATGTGCAGTGAACAAATTGTGTTTAGGGGAGACATGGAATATAGAGGATGATGCAGTTAATTCTTTCCAAGTTGGGGTGTGGTGTTAGGAAAAGCTTCAGAGAGGATGGGGACAATGAAACAGGTTCTGAAAATTAAAGAAGCTGTCCCTCATTGGGTAGACAAAGTGGGAAAGTTGTGTTCACCTGTTTGCCAGGACATTACTCAGCTGGGCTAGCGAGGTGATTGCTCCCTCACTCTCTTAGACCCCTCCCCCCCACCCCCCAGGGCACAGGTGGTGCACTTCACAATGCCAGGGAGCGCCATTTATGTAGACTGTAAAAAATGGCATCCCCAGTAGCTGTGCAACATGGTGGCTCACGCTTCACACACCTGTCGTAACTTGTTCTCCATTTTAACTCAACCCCCACCACTCCACACCACCACCATACTCGAAAACCCCTTGCCCAGCACACTCTGGACTATTTTACATCACATCAACCGTAGGAAATTTTATTTGTTTACCAACCCTTGTTTAAATGGAATGTTGCAAATAGCAACTTCAATCTTCACAAACTTAAATACAGTATGGCTCCATCTTTCTCTTGTTTACTTTCTCAGTGATAGCAGTCTGTGTTTCTGGCTCAGAATTTTATGTGCCTTGGGCCAATTTCCTAAACCACTTAAGATCGAACAGGCCAACTCTTGAATTCCAGAGACCATCCGTGGAGATAGGGGCCATGCTGGGACCAATGGAGGCATTTCAACAAGTGGCGCTTTATTTTCTTAGGAAGGATGGAACCAATGCTCACAAGCCTTACTTAGCCTTTGGAGTTAGTTTTCTATATGCTCTCATGTGAAACCACAAAACCAAATTCCTTCAGGCTTGTTGCCAATAACAATTTGTAAACACATGTTTTGGAGGAAACATTGATTTGGAAGTTCAAAGTTCTTCTGCCCTTTTGATCTTTGAGTCAGTCTATGCTTATCTTTTTATTTCTTGGTCCATTGCAGAACTCTCATTAAAGCATGCTTATCCTGTGTTCGGAGTTATTTTTAAGGAGGGTTAGTGCTAGTAGCTCTCCCCAGCAGGTGAGGGCTCAGGGCAAATTATACGCTGTCCCTTCCTCCCAGCTCAAAACGTTTAGGGCAGATTAAGTGATACTAAAATTAATGCCAAGAACAGGCTCCGAGAAGAGAATTAGACGCACAGCGAGATGACCAAAAAGCATGAGCTAGCCCAGGCTCCTGTAACCCACTTTCCTCCAGTATTGGACGAATTCATGGGCTGACTGTGTGCAGGTCTTTTGTTTTCTTTTGTCCACTTGTGAAGCTATTGCCACACCCACGTGGTCACTACACAGAAGCTAGATCCAAGAATACCATTGCATACAATCATTCAAAGTCTTCAGGCATACACTGAACTGATTAAGTATTAATATCAATTGAGAAGAAAATTTGAGGCGACAGGTGCCCTCCCCATCTCATAACATTCCTCTGTGGTCCAGAGATCCTGTGAATTCTGACCAAACACATTCTGTAGGGGCAAACCAATATGAGCTGGTCAAAATAGAATGAAGAATCAAAATGGACTGGGGTCCACTCAAGAAGATGAGTTGTGGCTGCACTAACGGAGACAGATAGAAAACATTTGGAGGGATATTAAAAGTTGATAAAACCTGGAGATCTAAAGGATGAGAGAATCAGGCTTAAGCAACAACTGAGAACTCATCAGTTTTCTGCCCTAGGTCTCAGGCTGTTTTATACACAGGGCAAGAGAGGCCCTGGACAGAGGGCCTGTGAAATATTTGGGGCCTATGAAAATATTTTGGACCTTGCGAAAAAGTATTGTTCTAAAATGCAAAGAGAAAAATCTCAAAATGTAAGTTAATAAATGTTAAGTAAATGTTAAGTATGAAGCATCACATTATGTCAACGCCATTAATTGTTCAATCTAGTATTCATAAAAATTTCCTCATATTGGAAAATAATTTGTAGATTTACATACTGGTCAAGAGCATGGACTGTGAAGCCAAATTGCCGGTGTTCAAATTCTGTTTCCTCCATTTACTGTGTGACTTCTAGCAAGTGATTCAACCTCTCTGAGCTTTGGTTTCCTTATCCTCTGTAATCCCATATATAAAATGGGGATAATTATACTTCTAACCTCATAGATTAAATGAAAAGGTAAATGAGTAGAACACTTACAATTGTGGTTTGGCACATTCTGAGAACTAGATGTATACTAATTGCTGTTATTATCACTACTTTTTCATTTGGAAAAAATTCCAAATTTTGAACTGATTTCTAAAAAAACATAGCCATATTTAATGAGTTACTCATACTTTAATTTCAAAAGCACAAGTATAAAAACTCTTTCCAAAGACTTTCTTAAAATATTTTATTAATAAAATATTTACGCTAATACAAATGTAAAGAAAATCATATAATGAACCCCATGTGTCCTTCACTCAGCTTTAACAATTATCAACTCACAGCTACTCCTGTTTCATCTATACCTTTACCCATTCCCCTGCTCCCCAACCCAGGATTATTTTGGAAAAAAAAGAAAAAGACCCAGACATCCTTTTATTTCATTTTTAAATGTTTAATTTATTTCTAAAAATTGACTCTTTCAAAAAACATAAACACACAACAAAAAATTTAATATTTAATTCAAATATCTAACTAATGTTCACATTTTTGTGCTTATTTATATAATTGATTTTTTTTTTTTTACAGTTTGTTCAAATCAGGATCCAAATAAAGTCCACTCATTGTAAATGAATCTCTCCCAAATGCCTTTTAACCTATAGGTTTTCCCCTCCATTTCTCTTTTGACTTACAATTTTCTTTTTGACCAAACCAGGTTGTTTGTCCTGTAGAGTTGAGAGTAGTCTGGATTTTGCTACTTTGTCACAGTGTCCGTTTTTGTTTTTTTTTCCAGCTGAGCCATCCTGCCACCTGTTGGCAGCTCAGCTGCAGCTCAGCTTGAGCCGGGACTTGAACCGCTGTTGCTCAGAGCTCAAACCCTTGAGCAAGCTCTTAACCAACTGAGCCACTCAGCCGGCCCTCACAGTGCCCTTTTAACGCATCCTTTAACACATTCTTCTTTCCTCAGTATTTCCTATAAGTTAACAGATCTAGTTATTTGATTAGATTCAGATGCAGTTTTTAAATTTATCTTTAATTATAGTTAACATACAATATTATATTAGTTTCAGGTGTACAACACAGCGATTCAACATTTACATACCTTACAAAATGATCACCACAATAAGTCTAGTAACCACATCGCCCTACATAGTTACAAGATATTATTCCCCATGCTATCCATTAATTACATCCTTGGGACTTATTTTATAACTGGAAGTTTGTACTTCTTAACCCCCTTCCCCTTTTCGACCCATCCCCCAGCTTCTCCCCTCTAATCGACTAGATTAGATTCAGATGCAGTTTTTTTGTTTGTTTGTTTGGGTTTTTTTTTGGAAGCCTCCTTCAGACATACCTCATTCAGGGGATAGGCAATGTCTGGTTGGCTTTTCTTTTTGAGATATCTGCAACTATTGATGATTGTTGCCTAGATCATCATTAATTCATTAAAAGTTGAAAAATTGTCATATTCTAATTTTATCATTCTTTCTTTTAATAGTTGAAACCCTACCAAAAAAAAAAAAAAGGTACCCTCATCAATTATTTGGTTACCCTGAAGTATAGTTTGTATAGAAAAGGCAAGATAAATGCTTATTTCCGTTTATTTACTAGTTTTCCAAATAATGAGTTGGTTCTCTAGTATCCTTCAATGGTGCCCCAGGGGTGTTGTTATTTTGGTCTTAGTTCTTCACAACCTGATTATCCTGACAATTGGATACACAGTTAACTTCTTTTTCTTTATTTTGCTTTCAGTATTCGATATTGCTTTTTAGTCTTTTAATTTTATTTTTTTATAATTATATGAAATAATACATGATTCCTTAAATCTAAAAAACAAGGTATAATAAAAAAAGTCTAGCTTTTATTTCCCTTCTTTCCAATCAGTTTCTTCCCTTCCCCTACAGATAGCTGTTCTTAATGTTATATTCTTCCACTGTGATTTACTCTGCCAAATATATATATATATTTTTTTTCATATCTCCTTTTTATATAAACTTTGGAATATACGCTTTTTTTCCATCTTGATCAAAAAACATTTACAGAGAAGAAAAAACAACAACACAAAATACACTTAATGTGTGGTGTGGTTGGGAGCTATTTTAATGTTTGCTATAATAGGGAGGCAGGCCTACGACAACTCAGAAAAAAACAAGCTGGCTGCTTTCATCTTCCCACCCAGACAAAATCCATCCCTAAGCCGGGCTAGTTTGAGGTCTATAGAGCACTGAAATCAGCTGGCTGAACGTGGGAAGCATCCTGGAATGGCGAGGAAATGCAGTTCCTGCCAGAAGCAGTTCCTGTGAGGGAGCATCGGGCGCAAGTTAAATCTTTAACATCAGACCTTTGCGATGGGCTTTATTTAGCCTTTGAGGATCCTCCGTCTCTCAGAAGGTAGATGGAGCATCTCGCTGGGTGAACCACGAACACTGCCCGGCTGTTGTGTTTTGGTTTTTGTTTACAGACTCAAAACAATGAGTAAGAAGGGAGGTAGACTGCCAGGGCCAGAGGTCAGCGTTCCAGATCGCGAGCGGGTGGGCGGGCAGTGGGTGGAGCCTGGAGGTGGGTGGGATTGTGGCCTGGGGGCGGGGCCTGGAGGGAAGGAGGCGGGGCCGGACGCCTGGGAGGAGAAGGACAGCAGGCGTGCCAGGCTGGGGTCGGGTTAAATGGTTCGCCAAGCAGTTCTCACTGAGCTCACGGAGCCCAGCCAGCGCAGCCTAGCCTGCTCCTGCCGGATGATTCTTACCGCTAAGCCAACTCACTTCCCCACTCCCTTGCAGTCCCCAGAACCTGGAACACCAGAAGGCAGAGGAGGCCAGAGGCACGTGGAGGAGCAAGTAGCTAGAATAATTTGGAATACTCTTCCCCTTTTGAAAGCACACACAGTCAGTCTCAGGCTGCTCCTTCTACCAAACGTGCGCCCTCTCTTGCTCCTAAGTCTGATTTATTTGCTCAGACTGTCTTTGGTGTATATTTCCCCTGTAGTAAAAGTGGCCCCATTTCAGGGATGGAAAGAACATAGTAATTTCACTTCTAGGGAAGGTTCCACCAGTGGTCTCCTCATTGTCTTTCTTGAGGCAGAAGGGCACAATATAAATGATCGTGGTGGGGCACGTCAATTAGGGCACATCCCTATATAGAATTCTATGCTGCCGTGAAATAGACTTAGGTAGATCTATATGTACTGCTTAGGAAAGACGTACATAATACATTGATGACTACAGAATGAATCAAGTTGCAAAATGATTTGTATGTCTGTAATTGTATTGGAAAAGTTCATAGTAATATGTTGTCAGAAGTTTCTTCTGGGAAGTGGGACTGGACAGTAATAATTGTATCACTGACAATGCTTTCTGTTGCAATGAAAGAAAACCCCAACTCAGTGATTCAGACAATAAGGATACTTATTATCCTATACAACAAGAAGTCCTTGGGGAGAGGGACCCTAGGGTTGATTAACTCAGCAGCTCAAGACAGCATTGGTGACCCAGGTTCTTTCCATCTTTCTGCTTTGCCATTCTCTGTGAGTGGGCTTTGTTGTCAGGCAGCTCCTCTCAAGGGGGAGAGGTGTAGTAGTTTCAGGAGAAAGATCCAAACTTAATATCCCAGCAAAGAAGGCCAAAGTCACCTAGCCAAAGTCACCACTAGCCAAGGTCATCTGTCCGAGTAGTCCCATGTCTCCCAGAAACAAGTCTGTCTTAGTGTTCCTGCCACATTCCATCACTGGCTAGAAGCAGCTCCTGGGAAGCATGGCCTCAGATACTCAGACACTCAGACACTGCAGCAGCCACTAGTTATGCTTCCTGCATCTGAGATCTGAGGGGGGCATTCTCATGACATTCACAAGCATTTCCTTTTTAAGAACAACTGCACCAGCTGACTTCCCCTATGTGTCACGTGTCCTTGTCAAAACCATTATGATTGACTTAAAGATAGACCACTCAGGGCCACACCCTCAGGCTCAGCTAATGCTCACCTTCCCAGAAGTATTATATGTGGCTATGGGGGGGTGGGGGGGGGTTGCAAAAAAATCCAGGTTCTGTTAGGAAAAAGAAAGTGGGGAATGACTGTCAGGTAAGTTACCAATGTGCCAGCTACAGTGGGGGAGAGGGAGCTTTTTAATCTGTATATTTCTGTATAGTTTGGATTTTATGAACATGTGTTACTTGTATAATAGTTATTGTTTTATTTAGGGCAGTTAAGAGAATGGGACTTGGCATCAAAAAGAAAAGTATTTGATTCCATCTCTGATTTATAATCTGTAGCCTTGGGCAAGTAATTTAACATCTTCAAGACTTTATTATTAAAAAGTTGAAAGTGATTCTTAAGTTAGAAAAAAAAAAGCACAGAAAACATTAAAGAAATGTGAGTTTCTCTTATGTCCTGGGGAACAAATTATTTGCTATCTGTAAAGATTCAGAAACATGTGTGTTAGATTATACCACTTTAGGTTTAGTTATTGTTTTAATATTTCCCCAAACTGGAAAAATACAGTTCTTCCATAAGCACATTGAAATAAAAAAAAAAGTCACAATGATTTCATTTTAACAAGTTCAGTAGAATGTTCTTTCATTGCCTCTGAATTACTTTGTTGTTTGGAATGACAGAGAGAATAATATACTTCATAGAAAGTTATGGGGTTTGTTATGAAGTTATGTGGCTACTTTGAAAATGCTCACTCTAGTTTTCTTTACTTATACAATTATATATAATCTTGGTTCTTAACTATTTAAAATTGAATCAGAGCCCATTATTTTAATATCATTTTATGATGCCTGCCAGAAAAACTGGAAAGTTGGGGAACTGTGATTAATTAGAGAATTTAGGTTTGCATATTTCTTAGAGATACTGGAAGTTTCAGAGATGAAGTGGTCTTTAGAGTCTAGGATGTAAAGTAAGAATTCAGATTTACTCCCAAACTATGTGTATGGTGAGATCTTAGGAGAGTCATTTATTTTTGCTGTTTTTAAGTTTTCTTGTTACAATGCAAAAAACTAATTAAGCTGTTTGAAGATTATACCATATCAGTTATCTGTTGTTACATAAAATTACTCTAAAATCTAGTGGCTTAACACAACAATCCTTTAAGTTGTTCAAAATTTCTTTGCGATCATAATTTGGGCTGAGTTCAGCCAGATGGCTTTTCGGCTGGTTTTGTCTCGGGTCATGTGACGACTCATGTGATGACAGTCAGCTTGTAGATTGGCTGAGAGCTGATTGATCTAGGAAGCCTCAGCTGGGTTACTCATTTCTGCTCCTTTTCCTCCAATAGGCTATCTCAGGCTTCCTCACATGGTACTCTCAGGAACAAGAGAAGGTAAGCCCAGTGTTCAAGCACTTTTTAATTCTCTGCTTGTATCATGTCTCCCAATGCCCCATTGATCAGAGTAAGTCACATGGCCACACCAAACATCAGTATGGGAGGAGCCTACACAAGAGGTTGGATACATGAAAGCTGACTAAATGGCAGCTGTTGTAACAATCTACCTAACTAGGACATCACATAAATCAATTAGCAAATGTGCAGAATCATTATATTATAAATTTTAAAATACCAAATGAGTTACAGTCATAAACCCAGGTAGGTAAGTAAAGCCAGTGTGTTGCCTGACAGCCGAATTCTATAAACACGTCCCTCCGCATTTAGCCTCTAATCCCATTAGCTATGAGAGGAAAGCCTCGGTATGACCAGAGGCAGTAATCTCTCTGAGGGAGTGCCTCGGTATGACCAGAGGCCGATAAGACTCCCTCTGAGGAGTGTCTCAAAGGTGTATTGGGACCTGTTGGGATGCTAACAGTTAATCTCCTCTGGGAGGACACAGTAACAAGGTGTCCTGGGGCTATGTGGTGGATATGTGAAGGCATAGCATATGCTGGAACATAAT
>NW_017731518.1:747198-777270 GCF_001890085.2 Hipposideros armiger | reverse complement strand
TGTTAATCTGATCAACAGCAGTTTTACTTCTCAATAAAAACCAAGCTTCGACCAGATTCGGTGGCTCAGTCTACCTCTGAAGGCTGAGTCCCTTGGTCTCGCACTTAAATATTACTTCTGTCTCTGTCTCTTGTTCTTATTCAAATCTGCGCCGCCCCTCTCGTGTCCCATTTGCCCTTGCCACGCTGGACGTGACACCAGTGTTGTTACTGAGAGGGCATTTAAAATTGAGATACTTGAGTGATTTGTGAACACAAAGTGAAGTTTATCACCATATCAAAATTTGCATTATTTGGACATTTGCTTGGCTAGAAAATGCCCTCTCCAGAGGAAAGGCATGTGAACAGTTCCACTCAGAACCCAGTCTCATCCTCACCACTCATCTTGGGAGGTTCTCTGCTCCCTAACCCTTCATTTTCTTTTTGTTGCAGTGGGAGTTGATTGCCTTCATACACTTAGCTCAGTTTGTAAATTTTAATTATACATACATTTGTTTGTTGTCCTTCTCCCCTAGTATGCTATACAGAAAGCTCTGTGATAACAGGAACCATGTCTGTTTCACGCCCCAGTCTGTACCCAGCATCTGGCATAGGACTTGGCACATCATAGGAGCCTAATAAGTATTTGTTGAGCAGGCAATGAAACGAAAAGCCACACTTACACAACAAGTACCTCCTGACGTGGTTTCCCAGCACCAGGCATCTTCTGTTCTGAGAATACAGTGAATTTTCCTGGCTCTTAATGGATGATTCATTCTGTCAATAATTTGCCAGGGGAGAGCAATAGCTCCTTGCTTCAAACTCTTGTCTCCATATACATCTTCTGTTAATCAATTTTCCCCCCCAAACTGTGGCAGAACCAAATCCTATGGATTCTACCTGAGCTCTACCGCTGCTGGAGTCCCACCATTCCTTCTACGACTGCCTCAGGGGTCTTCGTCATTTCTCTCCAGGACTCCCCACCTGAGCCTCCTAACTGGGCTCCTTGCCAGCAGCCTTACCCAATCCCACCTCACCTTCCCCTCAGCTGCCAGAGATATCATCATAAAAATATTCAAAACATTGATTCTAGGGTTAAGACCTCCCCTGCTCCCCAAAACCTAGAGATAAGATCAAAGTCCAAACATTTTGGCACAAAGTTCAAGGCATTTCATAATCTGCCCTGAGGTCCCTCTCCCAGCTTCTGTCTCATCACCAGCTCCCTTCCTCACATGCAGCCTCTGCCCCAGCCACAGAATGTCCCACTGTTGAATGAAAGGTGCCTGCCCTTCCAGAACGCCATAGTTTGGTGCCAGCTATCTTTTTTACCTGGACTGTCTTCACCCCTCTTCCTTCACCTTCTCATCACTCAGAGCTTACTCACAGTTACGTTCTCAGGAAGCCTGTCCAGCCTCCTTTGTTTCTACCTCTATTAAAATCCTCATACAGTATGCTGTAAGTCTACAGTCACAGCTCCTGCTGCTACTGTTTTCAACAAGCAAGATGTGTTAGAAGAGATGGATGAAAGAAAGAGGGAAAGAAGAAATTAGAAATAAAAAAAAGGAAAAAAATTAAGTGTGTCCCACAGTTGGCACCCCATCCCTGACTTTTTACTTCCTGCTGCCTCTCTGTTCCACTCAGCAAATTACTCTGGAAGGCCTTTTGTGGGGAATATCTATTGTGTTTGTCTGCCTGACATCCCTTCCCTTTTCTGGAAAGAGCATTCTTCTTTTCTATAGGAAAACCTACCCCATGTAGTTTGAGTGGGTTTCATCATATCCACCTTCCAAGGGGCTCCATTCCTTTGGACTTAATGAGTGGTTCAGGATTGGGCCCAGGATCCAAATAACTGAGACCATGCAAAAACCCTCCTTGAGACTTTTCTGCCAAAGGGATTTGGGAAGATGCTCGCCTTCCTGAGGATACTAAGCTGGTAGGATGTAAGTCTGGGCTGCCAGTGATCGCTATGATCTCCATTAGAGAAGGCCTGTTTAAGGAAAAGGCAGTGTGCCCTGATGATGTCATTTGAGCTCCTGGATCAAGATGAGCCTGAAGCCATTGACTTTAGGGGAGCCAATCCATTGTCTTCATTTATTCTAGTTAGTTTTGGGTTTCTGCCAGTTACACCTGAAAGAGTTCCCAACAACTATACTTTAAAACCCACAATGCTTCATTATTATCTCAGGTTTACTCAGAAAAGGTGTGGATCAAGTTATGAAAAGTAAGGCCCTCTTCTCACAGCATGGGGTAGGAAACACAACTGAAGCAGAATCTTTGCTTGAGGAAACTATGGGTCTCTCTAGCCCTTCTTTATTTTTCTTTTTAAAGATTTTATTGGGGAATTGGGGGAGAACAGTGTTGGGGAATCAAGGAAGGGAACAGACAAGTAGACAAATTGCTATTTTGTTCTTCAGTCCAGTTGTGGAGGACGTTGCTTTACTGGCCCATGTTGCTATGATCATTGTGCTCTTCCCGGGTGAGGCAATCGGTCGCTGGTCATTGGTCGGCCACTCACTGCGGCTCACAGCAGCTCTTGCCAGCTGCCAGCCGCTCAGTGTTGTTGCCAGCCACTCATGTAGCTGATGGCAGCCCACTGCAGACCCACTGCAGCTTACACTGTCGCTGGCGACTCACAGCAGCCCAGCTCCAGGTCGAGCTGTTGTTCATCATCTTAGCTACAGAGGGCGAGCGTCACTGGCCCTCAATGTGGGATCTGAACCGCGGCCCTGCTGCTCAGAGCTGGTGCTCCCAAGCGACCTCTTAACCAGCTGAGCCACTCGGCCGGCCTTCTCTAGCCCTTCTTGAGTCAGGTTATCAGAAAAACCTTCATTCTTATCTATAAATGTGGCAAGGAAGTTTCCAGAAACCAGGCAAACCCATTCCCAAATGTAAATACTGAAATTTACATTCCTTTGCCCAAGAGAAGCTGTTTTGGCTTAGTTCCTCTTTGGATTATTAACACCTTTATTGTTATAGATGCTATCTGTATAGCCCCTTTAAAGGGCTGGATTAAGAAACCTGGTGCTCATTTTCCAAGTACTAAAGCCATAGGCAATTCCTACTTTTTTTTCTTCCAATGATTTCAGTTTGTTTTTATTAATACTCAGTAAAACCTAACATGAACACTTACTCATAGACCCTTCTGTTAAAGCCTGTCTCAAGTCTCACAGCTACCGAATAGAAATAATATGGAACTAAGAAAGGCCTCACACATTTTGGGAAGTCAGTGGTGCTTAAGGAAGATAAAAAGGGAGAAGTTCAAGAAATGATGGCACTTTCAGATCTTTCTATATGCAGGGCTCCAAAAGACTTTTTTTTTTTAAGTGTAGAGAATTCCCCTATTTAGAGGTTTTTTAGAGCAAAGCAAAATTGGCCATTTTTGGAAAGCAAAAAGTAAAAGAGGCAGGATTGATAAGAATCAACGAGCACAAAAAAATCTGCTTTTAAATGATTTTTGGCAGATAAAAAAAGGCCAGTGAACCCTGGGTGATGTTGAGAAAGAAGCAGAGGTGAAATGTCTGTGAAAATAAAATCAGTTGAACCCTTTCATTTCAGAACAACTTATCTAAAAGGGTCCATGAGAAACTGTCGTTGGAAAGGTGTGTCCAGGAGGCCTGGGGCAAGAACAAGCTTTCTGATGTTGCTTATTGACTTTTCTTTCTTTTACTCTGTAGCACCTTGAGATCATTGCCAACTCCAAGTAAACAGAACATTGATTTTCTTTTTTCTTCCATTTACTTATTCACTTGAGAAATGTTTACCGAGTAGCTATTAGGGGCCAGGCACTGATGCGCAGCCTGTGTGACTCAGGAGGGAGCAGGAGAAGCTGGATTGTAGGACTCCTGTTCCCACTCTCAACTCCTCATCCTCTCTAGCCTGGACTATTCGTGCCAGAAAGGCATGTTTGGTGCCAGGCACTAGGAGGCACTGGGATACCACAGACCCTGTAGTTTCCCCTGGCTATAATGGTGGCAGTTAGATAGGCTTTGATTCCTAAAGAAGCTTAACAGGGTCCAAAATGACAATGTTGCAGAAAAGGCTAAAATGCAACAAGAGCATTAAAGTAAGGTCATGCAGGCGGCAGCCAAAGCCTGCATCATGACAAAGGGTCTGGAGAGGCCAGATGCGGGCACCAATTGTCCTCTTCCTGCAGAGCTGAATGGATGCACTTTTGCGTTTACATCAGGAACCACCAACAGGTGCACCGAACACCTTGGAATCAGAGTGTCCAAAATGGAGCCCAGGTCAGGCTTCTTATACCCTGCTGGTCACCTTGGGTATTCTTGCTATGTAACCAACCCAAAGGCAGAGTGCCCCAGGGGGTCTCATTGAGACCAGGAGCAAATCATCAGTCTCACAGGTATCAACAAGCAATGCTGACAAGCTGCTGCAAATGGCCCTGAAACTTGCCTTGCATCCACGATGATGAAGCAGTAGGTTAGTCATGGCATTTACTATCTTGACCAGGGTCCAGTGCTGTGCAGGTTCAGCAGCTCAGCTCAGACCAATTCCAGGTCCACAGGAGTTAACCCTGAACCTCTGCAAACCATTCACCACACTGCATTCAGTGAGGTGGAGTTTTTTTTTTTTTTCCTCCCTAATGAAACAAAACTTAGTGTGAAAAAACAGAAAATAACAAGTGCTGGTGAGCATGTGGAGAAACCCGTGTGTACTCTTGGCAAGAATGTAAAATGGTGCCACCCCTGTGAAAAACGGTATGGAGTTTTCTCAAAAAATTAAAACTAGAACTACCTTATGATCAGCAATCCCACTTCTGGTATAAATCTGAAAGAAGTGACAAGAGAGTCCTCAGGAAATATTTGCACACCCATGTTCATAGCAGCATTATTCACAATAGCTAAGAGGTGGAAGCAACCTAAGTGTCATTGACAGATAAATGGAGAAACAAAATATGTTGTATACAGAACATAGACTATCATTCAGCTTTAAAAGATAGGGAATACAGGGCCGGCCGAGTGGCGTGATGGTTAAGAACTGGCTTGGGACGCCAGAGGGCCCCGGTTCGGATCCCACATATGAGGGCCAGTGACACTGCCCTCCACAGCTAACATGCTGAACAACAGCTCAACCTGGAGCTGGGCTGCCAGTGAGTCACTGGTGACAGCGTAGGCTGCAGCCCCTGTGGCAATGGGTTGCCATGGGCAGCCAGCGAGAGCGGCCAGCAGCCGCTGTGAGTGGCCTTCCAGAAAGCCAGCGACTGATGTGCCTCACCCGGGAAGAGCGCAATGATGTTCCTAACTTGGGCCAGTGAAGCAACGTCATCCACACACTGAAGAACAAAACGACAGCAACTTGTCTGTTCCCCTTCCCCAATTCCCCAGCACTGTTCCCATCGCCCCAATTCTCCAATAAAAATCTTAAAAAAAAAAAAGATAGGGAATACAGCAATAGAGAACTAATACACAGACCTACCCCTAGATTTTTCTGCGAGCCTATAGATTCCTTTTTTTATTTTTGAGCTATTTAATTTTTAAAAATTATTTCTTTTTTTCAGTTACAGTTGACATTCAGTATTAGTTTATGTTAGTTTCAGGTGTTAGACATTTATATCATTTATGCAGTGATCCTGCGATTAATCTAGTACCCACCTGGCACCATGCATAGTTGTTGCAACATTATTGACTGTGTTTGTCAAAAATGCTGTACTTTACATCCCTGTGACCATTTTGTAACTACCAATTTGTATTTCTTAATCCCTTTTTTTTAACTTAACCCAGTTTGAGTTACGGTTGCTTGTATCCAGAAGATTCCTGACAACACAGAACTGCACATGCATGATCTCATTCAGGCCTCATTGCAACTCTGTGAGGTAAATTTTTTCCTGTTTTATTTTTAACTGAGGTAAAATTTATATACAGTGAAGTGTATAGATCAATAATACACTTGTCCAATTCAGTAGGCCTATGAGGTAATGTTTTGCTTAGGACATTTTTAGTTGCAAATAACAGAAGCGTATTTGAAGTGGCTTCAGGGAAAAAAGGAGTGGAGGAAATTATTATAAAGACATAGATATATCCCATGGAACTTGAGTTCTCTATCGCTGCATAACAAACTTAGCACCTCACAACACCACCCATTTACTACCTCCCAGTTCAAGACCGAAGTCCAGGTATCAGCCAGGCTGAGTTCCCACCTGGAGGCTTCGTGGAAAAATCTGCTTCCAAACTCATTCTTGTTGGCAAATTCAGTTAGTTCCTTGCAGTTGTAGGCCTGAGGTTCCCCATTCCTTTCAAGCTGTGCCACTCCTAGGGATCACCTACAGTTCCTTACCACATGGCCTTAGAGGCAGTTCCCAACAGTAGTTCTCAATAAGAAGGGGGCTGATTTTGCACCCTCCCCCCGAGAAGACACTTGGCAATGTCTAGAGTGATTTTTGATTGTCATAACTAGGGGACAGGGATGCTACTGACATCTCATGGGTGGAAGCCAGGGATTCTGCTAAATATCCTACAATGTGTAGGACCTCCCCACCCCCCAACAAAGAATTCCCTGAGCCCAAATGTCAAAGTGCCACCACGGTTAGAAACCGTGACACAGACTAATGCAGGGGATGCTTAAGGAAAATCAGAAATAGGGGAGCCTAGATGTTGGCAAAACCCACAGATTGCATTGCAAGTACAGTGCCTGGCCCACACTAGGTTTTCTATAATTTTTATTTTCTTCCTCTTGGTTCTTTCCTTGACTTGTTTTCCCTCTCTACTCCTGATTCCAACCATTTCACACACATCCTGTTAGAAATAAGCCTCCTTTCTACCTGGTCCACAAAGACTAGTTAGCATGATCACTCCCATCGCCGAAAGCCCTCTCAGAATTGCACGTCCCCACGATGCCTTGAATACTGAGGTGTCACTTCCTCTCCCTGACTCCAGGCCACAAACCACCTGCCACTCTGAACACAACACAAATGTGAGAAGGCATGTGACAGTAAGTGGATGGTGTGTCTTGTTGAATTTGCACACTTTAGCCCTCCACACCTAGAGAATCATACATATTCTCTTTTAGCCCAACTTTGCCTCCTTAACTATCAACAATAATCCCAAATTCATGCCACAGCTGCTTTTCTCTCTTTTGTTTATTCCATTTCTGTCTCCTCTCACCATGACCTTATCCTGGCTACAGCTTTTTTGTTGTTGTTTCTTCCTCTTTTTAAATATGGTTTTTATTCATATGGTTCAAAATTCAAAAGGTGCCAAAGAATAATATGCAGTAAATGTTACTCCCACTTCTGTCTCCATTTCTCTAATCTCTCACCAGCGTCAACTACTGTTACTAATTTGTTTGAAAAATTTTACAGAAATATTTACAAGCAAGTACATGTATAGATTCTTCTTCTCCTTTTTTCTTTTTCTTCTTGTTTTTCTTTCTTTCTTTCTTTCTTCTTCTTCTTCTTCTTCTTCTTCTTCTTCTTCTTCTTCTTCTTCTTCTTCTTCTTCTTCTTCTTCTCCTTCTCCTTCTCCTTCTTCTTTTTTTTCAAACAGATGGTAGTATACTGGGCCGGCGGAGTGGTGCATTGGTTAAGAGTTGGCTTGGGATGCCAGCTCTGAGTGGCAGGGCCCCAGTTCAGATCCCACATGAGGGCCAGTGATGCTGCGCCCTCTACAGCTAAGATGGTGAACAACAGCTCGACCTGGAGCTGGGCTGCCGTGAGTTTCTGGTGACGGCTTAGGTTGCAGTGGGGCTGCAGTGGGCTGCCATGAGCTATCGTGAGTGGTTGGCAGCCGGCATGAGCCGGCGTGAGCCGGCGTGAGCGGCCGTCCAATGGCCGACAAGCAACTGCCTCACCCTGGAAGAGCACAATGATAATACCAACATGGGCCAGTGAAGCGACGTCCTCCACAACTAGACTGAAGAACCAAAGGACAGCAACTTGTCTATTCTCCTTCCCCGATTCCCCAATAAAATCTTTAAAAAGAAATTGGCTGAGTTGACATCACTAGAAAGGGTGAAGCTGGCTTCAAACAATTTAACATCAGAGCCAGTCTCTTAAACACAAAGGAAATTCCAGAGAAATTGTTTGCATTTTGTCCTCTCTATGGCCCACCCTAGAGAAATTGATACAATTCTAAGAAATTTCCTTGGTACATTTTTTAGAACAATGCACTTAATGATGACCCATAAACTTGTTTACAACATATTTTATAGCCCTAATATTCCTACAAATAGTTTTTATTGGAAAAATATTGTAAGCTAGGATCAGGTCATTTCAAATGATCCAGCAGAATGGTGAAATAGCATCACAGAAAATAAAGAGTAGCTCATCCTCAATTTCACAATGTTGAATGTTTGCTTAAATGTTACCTTCTCAATGAGGCTTGCCTTAATAGTCTATTTAAATTTGTACCCCTTTATCACTCTCACATCCCCTTCATTACTCTCAAACCTCCTAATCCTGCTCAGTTCTTTTCATTTATAGCTCTTATTACCTTCTAACTTATTGTATGGATTGTTTTCTTTACTATCTTCCTTGCTAGAATTTGTTTCATGTGAGCAGGGACTTTTTTTTTTTTTTTAATCATTTTGTTTACTGCTGTGTCCCCAGAACGAGTAGGTAGGCGTGGTACCAAGTAGGTGCTTGGTAAATATTTCTTGAATGTTTTTCTTCAAGGACTTATCTGGTGTATCTTCAGTTAAAAATTTCAGCCCAGAACAAAGTTTGGAGGAATTAGAGGCAAAAATTAGTTATTTTCCTTTGAAATTTAAAAAAAATAAGTAATATACTCAAATGGTTCAAAGTTCAAAGGTTATATAAGGTAGGACTGTGAAAAATCAACTCTCCACACTGTTCCCCCTACCATCTTATTGTTCTCCTCCTTAGAGGCAATCGATGTTATCTGTTTCTCTGGTACATATAATATATATCACCCATCTTTGTTTACACAAATATACCATATACCATATTCATATGTACATATTGTAGCATATATATATATATATATATATATATATATATTTTTTTTTTTTAACTCAACAATATAGGGCGATTAAGAAGGAATTGAATGCTTTCCAAGATGTGTTCTTCAGAAACTTGCTTATGTGTGAACATTTAATATGCACGTTGGGCTATGTCAAGAACCTGGTGTTTAGAACCTGCCATTTCTCCCTTGCAGCCTTGAGCAAATGAAGTAATATACCACAATGCTATTTCAGCCATCCATGGTGATGTGGCACAGAGGGGCTGGGATGAATTTTCTCACAGGACTCATAGATGAGTGTGACCCTTGAGGGGGTGCATACTGACCATTTCTAAGATTTGGACACTTCTAGATTGGTTTTGAGTGGATGTTCATATATAATGTTGTGTTAGGCTTCTCCAGAGAAAAAGAACCAAATAGGATGTGTGTGTGTGTGTGTGTGTGTGTGTGTGTGTGTGTGTATATATATATATATATAGATAGATAGATAGATAGATAGATAGATAAATAGATAGAGACAGACAGAGAGAGAGACAGAGAGAGGTTGATTTAAGGAATTTATAAGGAATTGGCTCATGTGGTTATGGAAGTTGGCATGTATGTCTAAAATCAGCAGTGTGGGCCAGCAGGCTTGAGACCCAGGGAAGCTGATAGTGCAGCTGAAGTCCAAAGGTTTTTGCTTAATAAAAAAGTTCTGGAGATGGATGATGGTGATGGTTGCACATTAATGTGAATGTACGTAAAGCCACTGAACTGTACACCTAAAAATGACTAAGATGATAAGTTTTATGTGTATTTTACTACAATTAAAAATAAACAATTTTTTAAAAAGCAACAACCTTTTATTATCTCCACTTGTGTCGGTCAGAAATTTAGGAGCAGGTTAGCTGGCTGGTTTTGGCTCAAGGCCTCATAATGTTACAGTCAGATGTTGGCTGGGCCCTCAGTCATCTGAGTCCAAAGTCCATCTGAAGGCTTAATTGGGGTTGAAGGATCTGCTTCCAAGACGGCTACTGGAGGCCTCAGCTCTGTACTGGTTGTTGGCAGGCAGCCTTAATTTTTTACCACATGGACCTCTCAATAGGGCTGCTTGAATGTTCTCGTAGCATGGCAAC
This sequence comes from Hipposideros armiger, assembly GCF_001890085.2. Classification (NCBI taxonomy): domain Eukaryota; kingdom Metazoa; phylum Chordata; class Mammalia; order Chiroptera; family Hipposideridae; genus Hipposideros; species Hipposideros armiger. The sequence continues at coordinate 767,244 of NW_017731518.1, read as the reverse complement.
TGACGTCCTCCAGAGCAAGCCAAGTCATCTGAGAGAGAAGCCACATGTTATTGAGGATCTAGTTATGAATGGCACATGGTCCTCTTTTATGCAACATCCTTTGTTGGAAGTGAGTCACTGAGTCCAGCTCACACTCACGGACAGGGAATTAGGCTCCACCTTTTGAAGGGACTAGTGTTAAAGAACTTTAGACATATTTTAAAACCACTGTAGCATTTGAACTGACATAGAAACAAATTCTAATAAAAAAAAAAAACGACTTAATTTTTCTAAGGTTTTGTTGGCTTCATTGATGTGACTACATTGATGGGATATGTGACTGGCCTGGTCTGGGTTTCCTTGAATTTCATGGAATTTCCTCCACCAAAAAGAAGGATTCTTGTTTCCAGAAGGAAGAGGAAGGGCATCCTGGGCAGCCGTATGTGTCCAGATGTCCACTGCACACATCATTTTGGTTTCAGTAAGTGTCACCATGAGCATACTCTAACAGAGACAGCCCTTCCCTCTTGCTCTTTGTCCTGTCTGAGTTAGTATTAGAGGAGTCTCAGCATTTTTTCTTTTTTCTTTGTAAAAATTGTGATAAAATACGCATAACATAAAATTTACCATTTTAATCTTTTTTTTTAAAGATTTTATTGGGGAATTGGGTGGGGGAAAAGACAACTTGCTGTCCTTTTGTTCTTTGGTCTAGTTGTGGAGAACGTCGCTTCACTGGCCCATGTTGGTATTATCATTGAGCTCTTCCTGGGTGAGGCAGTCGCTTGCCGGCCATTGGACGGCCACTCACAGTGGCTCACGGCAGCTCATGAAAGCGCACGCCAGCTGCCGGCCAGCCCCACTGCAGCCTATGCCATTGCCAGCAACTCACAGCAGCCCAGATCCAGGTCGAGCTGTTGTTCACCATCTTAGCTGTAGGAGGCACAGCATCACTGGCCTTCATGTGGGATCTGAACTGGGGCCCTGCTGCTCAGAGCTGGCGCCCCAAGCCAACTCTTAACCAACGTGCCACTCAGCTGGCCCCATTTTAACTGTTTTTAAGTGTACAGCTCAGTGGCATTGAGCACCTTCACATTGCTTTACAACCATCAGCACCTTCCATCCACAGAACTCTTAATCTTCCCAAACTGAAGTTCTGTGCCAATTGAACAATCACTCCCTATTTTTCTGTCCCCCAGCTCCCGGTAACCACTATTCTACTCTATGTCTCTATAAATATGTGTCTGCTTTAGATATTTCATGTAAGTGAAATCATACTGTATTTTTCCTTCTGAGACTGGTTTATTGCACTTAGCATGTCTTCAAGTTTCATTCATGTTGTAGCATGTGGATGGAAAAAAGGAATTTCCTTCCTTTTTATTTATTTATTTTTTATTTTTTAAAAGATTCTATTTGGGAATTGGGAAGGGGAACAGCGTTGGGGAATCGAGGAAGGGGAACAGACAAGTTGCTGTCCTTTTGTTCTTCAGTCTAGTTGTGGAGGACGTTGCTTCACTGGCCCATGTAGGTATTATCATTGCACTCTTCCCGGCTGAGGCAGATGGGTCACCGGCCATCAGACGGCCACTCACAGCAGCTCTTGGCAGCTCACGCTGGCTGCTGGCCACTCATGGTAGCTTATGGCAGCCCACTGCGCCTCCACTGCAGCCTATGCCCTCGCTGGTGACTCATGGCAGTCCAGCTCCAGGTCGAGCTGTTGTTCACCATCTTAGCTGTAGAGGGCACAGCATCACTGACCCTAATGTGGGATCCGAACTGGGGTCCTGCTGCTCAGAGCTGGTGTCCCAAGCCAATTCATAACCAACGCGCCACTTGGCTGGCCCAATTTCCTTCCTTTTTTTAAAAAAGATTTTATTGGGCAATTGGGGAAGGGGAACAGCATTGGGGAATCGGGGAAGGGGAGCAGACAAGTTGCTGTAATCTTTGTTTTTCAGTCTACTTGTGGAGGATGTCGCAGTTTCCTTCCTTATTAAAGGCTGAATAATAATCCATTGTGTGTATTTAGCATATTTTATTTATCCACTCCTTCATAGAAGCACACTTGGGTTGCCTCCACTTTTTGGCTATTGCAAATAATGCTGCTATGAACCCAAGTGCAGAGTCTCAGCATTTTATCAGTAGTTCACTTGCAGCCATTGAAGACTTTATTATAGAATTTGGATCCTGGGCTCTAAGAGTTGCAGCTGTGTCAGGAGAAAAGTACACTGGATGTGCAGGCAGAAGACGGTTGTGGTCCTCACTCTATCATGCATCAGCTACATGCCCTTGGGTGAGTCCCTTTATCTCTCTGAATCTCACAGGGGTCTGGGAGATGCAAATGAAATAATAAAAATGGAATGGCTGGAAAGACAGATAAAGAGGGAAACAGAAATAACAGTTGTATAGTTGCTTAACTCCTTATATCAACTCCTGGCATGAGGGAGGCCTGAACATCATAAGTGCTCAATAAATATCTGCTGCATAAATGAATTCTAGGACCCTTTGGTATATTCGGTTAATTGTTTAAGTCTCTTTTGTGAGCGCATCATTAAATTGCGATAACTACTGGGTTCCATCTTTCTCTTTTTATTACTCTGCACATAAAGATTTCTTGGGACAGTATTTTCAGACAGCACACAATGTTGTTTTTATATAGAATCTAGTCACAGGAGCATCTTTCCATGGGCACTTGGGTCCACAAGCTCAAAATTAAAAGCCCATTTTCATGAAATAAAAATCTAATCTGTTCCCAAAATAGTTGGCTTTTGATCATCCTTAATTCTCAATATTCTTTTAGGGCTAATCTGATTTTTTCCCCTAGGAGTTGAGTATCATTGACACTAATTCCTCATTTGCCTGATACAGGAAGAGGACTCAATTCCCACCTTAAAGCTGTACCCTCATGGGCCGGCCGAGTGGCGCGTTGGTTAAGGGCTGGCTTGGGATGCCAGAGGGCCCCTGTTTGGATCCACATATGAGGGCCAGTGACACTGCCCTCTACAGCTAAGATGCTGAACAAGAACTCAACCTGGAGCTGGGCTGCCATGAGTGCCGGCGACGGTGTAAGCTGCAGCCCCTGCTGCAGTGGGTTGCCAAGGGCTACCTGCTGGTAGCCAGCAACCAGCATGAGTGGCCGTCCAAAAGCCGGCAACTGATCTGCCTCGCCCGGGAAGAAAGCAATGATGGTACCAACTTGGGCCAGTGAAGCGACGTCCTCCACAACTAGACTGAAGAACAAAAGGACAGCAACTTGTCTGTTCCCCTTCCCCCAATTCCCCAGCACAGTTCTCATCCCCCAATTCCCCAATAAAAATCTTAAAAAAAAAAAAAAAGCTGTGCCCTCATTATAAATGCAAAGATTCTGGCCGGCTGAGTGGCTCATTGGTTAAGAGCTGGCTTGGGACGCCAGCTCTGAGAAGCAGGGCCCTGTTTGGATCCCACATGAGGGCCAGTGACACTGCGCCCTCTACAGCTAAGATGGTGAACAACAGCTCGACCTGGAGCTGGACTCCTGTAAGTCGCTGGTGACGGTGTAGGCTGCAGTGAAGCTGCAGTGGGCTGCCATAAGCTATCGTGTGTGGCTGGCAGCCAGCGTGAGAGGCCTGGCAGCTGGCATGAGCTGCCAAGAGCCTCCGTGAGCGGCCGTCCAGAGACCGGTGACCGATCTGCCTCACCCAGGAAGAGCGCAATGATAACACCAACATGGGTCAGTAAAGCGATGTCCTCCACAACCAGATTGAAGAACAAAAAGATAGCAACTTGTCTGTTCCTCTTCCCCCAATTCCCCAGTGCTGTTCCCATCCCCCAATTCCCCAATAAAATCTTAAATAAAATAAAATAAAATAAATGCAAAGATTCTTTCTGGAAGGATCCACAAGAACCTAATGGTAGTTGCCTCTAGGCAGGGTTATTTGAGGCTTAGGGTTTAGAGTAAACTTTTGTATTTTTTTTTAGGAAAAGAATCTTATGTTGTTCATGTTTTACTTTAAAAATAAAAACACTATTCTTCTTTTTTTTTTTTTAAACCAACTAAGCCATCTGGCCACCCATTGGCAGCTCAGCTCGGGCACAGTTCACTGGCCCATGTGGGAATCGAACCAGAAATCCCGCTGCTCCGAGCTCGCGCTCTTAACCAACTGTGCCACTTGGCCAGTCCAAAAAACACTATTCTTGAAGCAAGAATGAGTACTAACCATGTGTTCAGCAGCCCTGCGTCACTTGGGAAAATAAAGATTAAAATGGCCAACAGTTCTTGAATCAGAAGACAAAGCCAGCCCAAAGAAATTATAAGCAAGATGAAGCTGCTTTAGAAACAATGGTGTGTAGGAAATGTCAACAACATGGGAGTTGGATAAAATTGGGAGCAAATTCTAGTTTTGCCACTTTTTAGCAGAGTAACCTATTTAACACCATCAATTCTGTTTCCTTGTTTGCAAAATGGGGATAATAATGCCCATCTGGTATTTTAAGTTTTTCTCAGGGGACCTTGAAGAACACAGCTCCCAAGGCAAGGCAGAAAACATCCATTTGGGTGTCTACTGCGTGCCAGTTATCATGTTGCGTGTTTACTTTTATTTTATTTAATCTTCATAGCTATTATGCCATGCAGATATTATAATAGTTCGCATTTTATAGAGAAGGTGGAAGCTCAGAGAAGTTCAGTAGCTTGCTCAAAATCACACAGCTAATGAATGCCTGAATTCAGGTCTGTCTGATGACAAAGCCCGGTTCTCAGCTTTTAGCACTTGGGATTTCAGTCGCCAGGGCGAGCGCCATGGGAACTTTTTGAGGCAGGGGGCAACCCTGGCCGGAATGCATCAGGCGGAGCAGTCCCATAGGTACATCTCCCAATGAATGACCTGCCACAGGTGGTTTTGGCGTCTACCTTTGCTATCCATAGCAAAACCACCATTCATTTCATCTTTATCTTTCCTGGCACACTTAGTTCATTGTGTTGGATGAATAGACCACAGATAGCCCTACAAATAGGTGACTCAGTGTTATACTCACCTTTAAAATAGAACATGGAGTTTGCATGACTCAAGCAAAAAGTTCTAACATTAGAGAAATTTGATTTAGGGAAATTGCTTTTAAAATCTAATTTTGGGGGCAAATTCAAAGAAGCAGAAAACTTAAATAACTATCACATTTTTCAATGTATAACTGATGGTCGATGTTATGCTTTTCAATGGTGTGATGGGTGATTGATGTTATGTGATAGGTTGTTCACATTAATTCATTTAGGCATTGAGCCAGGTGCTTGGGGCACAAAGGTGAATTAGACACAGACCTGCTTTTTAAAAAAATTTTTTTATTGGGGAATTGGGGGGATGGGAACAGACAAGTTGCTGTCATTTTGTTCTTCAGTCTAGTTGTGGAGGACGTTGCTTCACTGGCCCAAGTTGGCACCATCATTGCGCTCTTCCCGGGTGAGGCAGGTCACATGTAGGTATTATCATTGCACTCTTCCCGGGTGAGGCAGGTCAGTCGCCGGCTTCTGGAGGGTCACTCACTGCGGCTCCTGGTCGCTCACGCTGGCTGCTGGCTACATGCGGTAGCCCATGGCAACCCACTGCCACAGGGACTGCAGCCTACGCCGTCACCAGCGACTCACGGCAGCCCAGCTCCAGGTTGAGCTGTTGTTCAGCATCTTAGCTGTGGAGGGCAGTGTCACTGGCCCTCATATGTGGGATCCGAACCGGGCCCTCTGGTGTCCCAAGCCAGCTCTTAACCAATGCGCCCCTCGGCCGGCCCCAGACCTGCTTTTAACAAGTTCACCATCTTGTAGGGAAAACGTTGGTGTCAAAGGGTAGCTTGGAGGGCATTATGTCTCCTGCTCTCCCAGCCTCCCAGCCAACCCCAGTGTTTGATATGGACAGTTAGAGTTTTCTCAAGCTTATGTGAAGCTGGGTAAACCCAGCTTCCTGTTCTTTTCTGCCCATTCTGCCCCTTGGATCCCCCTGTGGGAGACCTTCTGGAATTGTGCTGAGGGGGTACCTACAGTGCAGCCCGAGTACAATGATTATGGAGGCATTTGGGCCAGCGAGCCCAGCTCTGAAAGATGAGTACAGGTAAGTCAGGCCAAGAAGGGCAGTGGCGGGGAGCTGAGCCAGCTCCATAATCTCGGGGCCCCAAGGTGACCCGGCTTCACTGTGCACTTGGCTCTGGGGAGAGCAGTGAGAGACGCAGATTAACGAAGGGCCTGCTATGGTCTGCAAAGGAATTTGTCTCCTCCTCTCTTCCAACTCCCTGTAAATTTCAGAGATGGCAGGAAGTTTTGTTTTATCCTCTGGAGCCATAGCTCCTATTGCAGAGACTCGTTGGCCTGTCGCTGGTGTCAAATGTGTGTGCTGTATGAAGGCAGGTTTTGGGGAGCCACACTAGGCAGAGATGTTACAGACCTCCCTGGCTGCCACACAGAGGCAGGAGGTGGGGTGCAGGAGAGACTAGGGCCTAGGGTCATATGTGGGGTGGCGGTGGGGGGTGATTTGAGTATCAGGTTATGTGATCCTGGGCAATTAACCCATGGAGGGTCAGGATTCTCATCTGTAAAATGGGAATAATAATAATAGTCCCTACCATAAGGGCTCTTGTGCAGATAACATGAAATGATATGAGTAAAGGACCCAGCAGGATGCCTGGCTCATCTTAAGCGCCCCTCAAAATTCTGGCATATGATAGAATGACTCAGGTAAGCACACGAGTCTCAGCTTTTACCTTGGTGTTAAAAAAAGTGGAAAAGCCATCATTTTAGTTAAGTGTGTGCTTTAAATAGAAAAAAAAGAACCCTAATTGGAATTTTGCTACAAAATAGTAATTTTAACATGAGTTGAATAGCATGTTTAAATAAATTTTAAAAAAATCCCTGAAACAACCCTTCCAGCTGAACAAAGGAAATATGGACCTGCTCCCAGAGGGAGGGAACTTTTCCTTGCTTTTAAAAGGTCCTGGCTTAGTTACGTTAGTCACTATAATCGGCTGCAAACGCCTGAATGAAGGTTGTTATTAACATTCGCTTCGGCTTTGTGCAGTGTCTTTAAAAAGGCTTTAGTTCAGCTTTTATTTGTTTTCTGTATTGAAGCAAATAAACACCTAGTGTTTTCCCAAGAACATTTTGACTCTGGGTTGCTCCCAAGAAAAGCAGGAAATAAGCTTGCCCACAAACCCAGATAAAAACAAAAAGCCTGCACCACTACCACACATCTGGTGACCAGACAAATTCACTAAATCTCAGCTGGGATGGAAGTTCCTCAAAGCAGGAAACTTGTGTTAGGCACCCTGTAACCCTAGAACAAAGCCGGATCTGGGGTGAATGCTTAACATATGTTAATTCATTGAAAGAAGGAAAAACAAAGCACTGCACTGGTGGAGAACACTGACCCCACCTGATGTGGCACAATGTGGTTTTGATGTTAAAAAATTACCCTCAGGTAGTACGAACTTTCATTCATTACTACTGGGAGTACAGATGGGGACCACCATTCTGGAGAGCCACTTGGCAATGTGTAAGGAGAGCCTCAAAGCTCTAAACACACGGATGTTCACTGCAACCTTATATGTAATATTTGAAAATAAGAAACAAACTAAATGTCTAACAAGGAGGACCGGGTAAGTATAGTACAGTAGCTCTATTGGAAGGACTGTTATACTGATAGTTATTCAAGATGATGTTTTCTCTCTTCCTTTCTTTCCTTTAATATTGAATCCCTACAATGTCCCCGGCACTGTTCTAGGCTTTTGGGATACATAGAAGAGAGAGAGAGAGAGAAAAAAAAGCAAAGGTGCTATTCTGGTGGAGTTTACTTGCTGGAAGGAGGAGGGGAGGGGGAGCAGGAGACAGAGCATGGAGGGCAAGTGAGAAGGCTGTCAATGCTGTCAAAACCACAGTAAGGTAAGCGGTAGGGGTCACCGTGAGCAGCCTTCTGTTTAAAACAGGATGGTCAGTGTAAGTCTCATTCATTGGCAAAGCCTGAGGTGAGGGTGGAAGCCAGGCAATGATCTGAGTGGCTTACAAGACTATGTGATAGTATGGAAAATGCTAGTAGGGCACCCACCTCCATCCAAAGGTAGAGCATCCCTATGAAACCTTTTGTAAGCTGAAATGGCATAAAGTGAAGAAGTGATTACCATTAATTGATAGGGAAAATTTTTGAGCATTCCCAACCCCCCCCCAAAAAAAAACCCTACCACATCATACCAAATAACACATGAAACCTAAAATAACACTAATACAATAGTAAAAGCAGGCGTGCACACAATAAATTGAAACAAAGCACAGATGCTCACAGACAGTTCAAAGCTATGGCAGCTTGATGCTGAGATACTGAGTGTGGTTCCGAGGGAAGGGGCGTGTCGGGGCCGCTCTCCAATGCTGGGAGTGCACGCTGCCTCTATAAGGCTCACTGCAAATAACCCGCTGAACGCTATGCTGAATCCTTTTTTTTTTTTTTTTGGTAAAAGTGAAAATCCTCTTCTTTTTTTTTGGTTAGTGAAAACAGGACTAAGATAGGTCTTTCATAAAAGTGAAGTGGCTGAATGTGAACTTTCGAAAAGCGGGGGATATCTGTATTCATTGAAAAGCTGGGTGTAAAACTATGCATTGGGGAACAAAACTGGAAAAAGTAGCATCAACACAGCAACAGGATAAGATTTTGAATGATGCTTTTAATGTCCCTCTTTCCACTATACATTTTCCTACTTATCTTTAGTGAGCGTGTTTTCACGTTACAACCACAAGCTTAAAAGAAGGTGGGCACCCGAGAGCCCCGTTGCTCGCCTCGCCCGCCGCCCCTGGCCACCAGGGGGCGCCCGGCCCCCGCTCCGCGTCCCTCGGCCCTGGAGTCCTCCCAGGATTTCCCGCGCCATGGGCTGCGCGAATAGCAAGAAGACGGGGGCGGCCACACAGCTTCAGCTGGAGGCCAAAGGCAACAGCGGCCAGGGTCGCGGTTCGCCAGGTACGACCGAGGGGGAAGGCGCGGCCCTCGGGCGCGGGGCCGGAGCGGGTCTCGGGCGCCGTCCAGACGGCCTCCTCCGACCCGCGATGGTGGGTGTAGCGCCCCGGCGCCCTCGGCCTTGCTGCGGTCCGCCGTCGTCGTCGTCGGGGGCCCGACGTGCGCCAAGCTGCGGGGCCCGGAAACGCGGGGCCTGCCCTGCCTGAGCCCTCGGGGTGCTCGGCCGGCGGAGAAAAGCCACCGTACCCCGTTTACCCAGAGACACAGAGGCTGAGTCTGGCCGAGCGGCCGCCCGGCCCGCAGCTCTCCGAGAGGTCGGGGGTGGAAAGCGGAAGGTGCAGCCGCGCCTGCCCGCAGGCGGTTCACCCACAAACCAGAGGGAAGATGACTGGTCTGTTTCTGCCCACGCCCTAGTGAGCGTGTATCTCGTCCCAAGCACCATGTTTCAAAAGAAACACTAGATGGGAAGAGACCCCTATGCCTTACTTTGGCCTGGGGAATTCACCTTCACATTTCAAAAAGGCAGGACCTCCGGCTGAGGGTGACAGAACCCCAAATCAAAGGCGGTTAAGCGCAAAAGAGAATTTTAGGCCCGTGTAACCGCAGATTCTGACTGGGTAGGTCCTGGCTGGGCCTGGTACTGCCTCTCCCACACACACCGTTCTCCGCCATCAGGAACCTTTTTTTTTAATGATTTTATTGGGGAATTGGGGGAAGGGGAACAACACTGGGGAATCGGGGAAGGGGAACAGACAAGTTGCTGTCGTTTTGGTCTTCAGTCTAGTTGTGGAGGACGTTGCTTCACTGGCCCAAGTTGGCACCATCATTGCACTCTTCCCGGGTGAGGAAGTCTCTCGCCAGTCACTGGATGGCTGCTCACCGCGACTCACAGCAGCCCAGCTCCAGGTTGAGCTGTTGTTCACCATCTTAGCTGTAGAGGGTGCAGTGTCACTGGCCCTCATGTGGGATCCGAACCGGGGCCCTCTGGCGTCCCAAGCCAGCTCTTAACCAACGCGCCACTCGGCTGGCCTCGCCATCAAGAATCTTATAAGACAGATCCTCCTTTCTTCTGCTTTCCTCACCCACTTCAATCTTAGGCACGTTTTCTACACCCCCATCCCACTATCGTTTCAGTTATTCCTTGAAATGAGAAAGGTATTTATATTTTCTTCACTTTGTGACTAATGATAATAGTGGCCACCAGTTGCTAAACACTGCTTTAAGCACTTTACATAGATAGTCTTGTTTCATCAAACCAACACCCCTAGGAGAGGTTTATCATAACCCCCGTTTCACACATGAAGAAAGAGGCACAATGAGGTTAAGAAATTTGCTCCAAGTCCCACAACTATTGTATTGGGTTGTCAGAAAAATCATGACGTATGTTTTCTATGTTTTTCGTTGCAAAAGTGCGTCACGACTTTTCCGACAACCCAATAGTAAGTGGTAGAGCTGGGATAAAAGCTGAGGCAATTTAACCCCAAAGTCCAGGTCATAACCCTCCTCACCCAGTTTTGACAGGTGGGAAAAGTGAAACCCAGAAAAGTAATTTGCTCAATTGGTGGAATTAGTGCTGTAGGATCTGTCTCTTTCAGAGGCTTACAATTCAGTTATAAGGCCGCACATGGTGAAGGGCTAAGAGGAATGGTAGAAACAGCCACGGGGGGAGGCAGCTCCCTTGGAAGAGTTAGGGTTTGGCAGGGATGTCTCAAAAGGAAGATCATTCTTGCTGGGGGAGCAGCTGCTAAGACCATCCTGGAGAGTGAGTGCTGCTGGAGAGTGGGGTTCTTGGTCACACCGCAGGAAAAGAATTCAAAGGTGCATCAAATAAGCTGAGCAAGCGGTAAATTTATTGAAAGAGGATAGGGCAGTGTACTCCCAGAGTGGTGGGAGTGGGCAGGCTGGGAGAATAGCCACTGCGCCGAAGAGGGTTGGGGCTTGGGAATTTATTATTTTCGAAATGAGGGCATGAAATATTCAAGACTTAGGCGTTGTAGGCGTTTCTAGATGGGTCTTTGCAGATCACTCCTTCCTGTTGGGAGGAGGGATTTTTTTTTTTCCTATTTGGCTCTTGCCAGAACTGCAATGGCGCCATGGGGTGGAGATTTTCCTTCCCTGTAATGCTAATAATATCAGAATCCACTACAATTAGCTAAAGTTCACCTTGAGGGACAAGATGGAGTCCTGGGTCTGCTCTCTGCCTCTGCCACTGAAATCGAGTTCTGGTGGGTCTGGTAATTGCGCCTTAAGCATGATCTCATCTCCTCCCTCTGTTTTCCCCTCACTTCCTCCTTTCCTTTCTCCCCGAGGCCCTGTTCTTTCTGCGTACTGTAACATGAGGATTCATGACCTGTTGGAGTTGAGGGCTTGAATTGGGGGAAAAGGAAGAATGGGTCAGATATTTGTAGGGGGCAGATCCTGCTCAAGGTCAAGCAGCTAATTTGTGGCCATCACCTAAGTTTCTTCGGTGAAACGGAAAACCACAGGCCCAAAATGGCATCACGCATGCTGAAAGCCCATGATTCCAAACCTAGTGTTAATACCTGATCTAATTACAGTTTCGACCTCTTCCAAAAATATAACCAACCAGTCTGGAATTTTCTAGTGAAGCACCAGTAAGGTAATCTGTCATGGGGACCCTCTCCATTCCCTGCAGAAAGAGGCAATCTGCAGGATAAAAACCTTCCTCCTTTTTTCCCCCAAAGAAATGGTGTCCTAGCCTAAAAACAATCCTTTCTTTCCTTTCAATAATAACTCCCTTACCCAGCTTCCTATAAAACCTTCCTGATAAGAACCCCTGCGTTCCCCTAAGAGAATGTGGCTTTACCCAGAGATAATCCACTCTTCTAATTTCTTAGTCCCACCCTCTTTCTGCCTATAAAAACCTTCCATTTTGTACAACTCTGTGGAGCAACCTTCTAGTTGCTAGATGGGGTGCTGCCCTATTCATTAATTGCTTAACTAAAGCCAATTAGGTCTTCAAATTTACCCAGCTGAATTTCACTTTTTGACATGTTTCATCTATACCACGAAGGAGTTTGAGTTGAATTTGTGTGTCCTAAATTCACCTTTTACGTACCATCTTCAGGATTTTCCCAATATCCATGTACTACCATTTATTTACTGATTTTCTTTATAGCCATCTTTAAAAGTACTTAATTAAAGTATACTGTATGTACAGAAAAGTACAATTATCATAATACAGCTTACTAAACTTTTATAAACGGAATATCCCTAGTACCCCAGAAGCTGTCCTCATGTCTCTTACTCCCATACCAAGGGCCACCATTACTCTGGTTTGTCATAGCATAAGTTTCACCTGCCCTACATTTACTTTTTGAAATTAATTTGGCATTATTTTAAGCATTAATCTATGGAAGCACTGCTTTGTCCTAGATACTTTTCTATACACATGCTTATGTGGAACTTATTGAAACTTAAAATTTCAGGTGTCACCTGTAAACACCCGAGAAGCTATTTTCCTTGAGTTTCTTCCCAATGTAAAATTATGTGTCTAGGTTTCAAGAAACCAATTTCTTAACTAAGCAGTCAGAATCTAATGTGAGGTTTCTCACCATCTGGCCCAAGTTGTAACAATGAAGGTCTTGATTGAATGAGTCTTCAACCTAGCATTTATTATTTATTAGGCACTGGGGACTCAGGAGCAAACATGGCATGATCTCAGGCCTTGCACATACAACCTAGTGGCGAGGACTGACATAGAAGATGCCGTGTCATTATGTGTAATCATAAAGGTGCATGGGTACAAGATACTTGGGAACAGCAGCAGAAGGAGGTATCTCCTGGCCAGTTCGAGTTAATTTGTATTTCTGCCATGACACAGATTCCATTCTATTTTAATGAATTTGCAAACATTTATTCCTCCTGCTGGATTTTTGGAGATTAGGAATGTGTTTTGTTCATTATTTTATCTCCCACAGTCCTTGGCACACTGCCTTACAGATAGTTGGGACTCAGCTAATATATCCATATGGTCCACATAGCAAAGGGCCGTGCTTATACAAGAGAAATTTTCCAGAAGCTAATGTTACTAATGACGACCAGGTTCTTCAGTGAGGTGAGAAGAGTGTTTCTCAAAATGTCCTAAGATCACCTGCAGGAGAATTACATAAGGGGTGAGGATGTGTAGGTTAAATGCTCCTTTTCCTGGCTTCTACCCCAGACCTACTAAATCAGTCTTAGGGTATTGGGCTAGGAATCACCACTTTTGGTGCCTCAGGTGATTCTGTTGCAACCAAGGTCTCTGAACATGGCAGTGAGGTGTTTGGGTCAGAGTCAAACCACCTTTTCCTGAGTAGACCACCTTTTTATGGGCAGAGGCTCTTGTCCTCAGCAGTGGGGGCGAGGCTTGGGTGGAGGTAGCCACTGCAGATCTCTGAGCCTGATACGGTGAGTCAGATGTAATAGGAGGAGATTGAACGCTGTAGAGTAGAACCAAAGATCATCCTGACTGACATGCTATGAATCTGCAATCAGAAGTTAATATCACATTATTTACTCAAAAGAAAACTTGCTTTTAGCCAGTATTAGCAAGATAATTTAAATAAGTGTTTGCCCATTATTTAGATCTTCACACTTGAATGGTCCCTTCTTTGTATTAATGTGTACTGAGTATTTAAAGCTTTAAAATTATTTAGTCTTTTTTAAAAGTGTGTTTTGGATTTACAGTTGGATTAATTCCATGAAAGTAATAATCTGTATGCCTTGTTTTTTTTAACCTTCATAGAATGTCATTGAATACTTCACGAATGTTCCTTATATCCTGGTTTTTAGCTCTGAGCTTTACTTTGCTGGTAGAAACTAGTCTACATGTGTACAGCTGTAAATCACTATTACTATTTGATGTTAAAAACAGTTTGTTTCCTATTAGAGTAAGTGATAGGGCAGAGGTTTTCAGCTTTCAACTTTCAGGTGTGTTGAGAATGGCTTATTAGTATGTTACCAACTTTTGATCAATACGTAAAAGTTACTTTTTTGCCACAGTTGAGTGTGTGTGTGTGTGTAAGGTGTGTATACACATGAGCACACACATACTTCATATGTCAGTGCCTATTAGATGAAAAACTGAGTGGAGCAGGTGGTGGGAAGTGGTATAGACTGAGAAACGACTTGTTATATATGAAAAGAACTAAGAGGCCATAGTTGTGGGGTTGAAAACTCGAATGCCTACAGGGATAGGCAGGTAATATAAATGAATGAAGCGGGCAGGTGGTAAGCGAGAGGGAGTGGTGGGGATTGGGATGAAATGAGGAAACAATGCTGTAAAAGGGGCAACCCTCTGCTTTGTTCCTCTTCCATTGGGTGGGAAGATGAGTGTTGCCAGACCTTCTAATTTTTCAAAGAAGCTAGAAATTCATGTTTATTGTTTTTGTGACTTCTTTCAGTTTGTGAATGTCAGCAATAATTCAATTAAAGAAAACAAACAGTGGGGGCCAAACAAGATATGATTGCAGGTAATTATGGCCTGGGAATGTGTAGAAAAATGTCAAGTTGGCATTTAAAAAAAAAAAAAAGGCGCTTTTTGAATGTCTAGGGTAAGTGGCCAGACTGGGGCAGAAAGCAGTTTTGTTGTAATGACTGTTGTCAACGTGTGGTTTCACAAAGTTGAAAACAGTTTTGTACAAAAATAAAATGAACATGTATAAAAATTTATTATACTCATCAATAAATGAATCAGTAAGGTGGAATCAGTAAGGAGACTTACATAAGCAGTCAAAGATGCTGAATTGAATTTGCTAGTAGTTACAAAACTGGTTAAGGGCAATAAAACTAACCTTTGATATTATTGCATGGAAGTGTACAAGTTCACATAAGACTTCTGTGTCTGGAAGCTCATAAAATAATAAATAACGAAGTCAAGTGTAGGCACGTTCTCTTAGAGAATTGAACGATCTTTGAGTGGGCTTGTTAAATAATGCCCCACTATGACATTGAAAGGACATGGTCACCTTCATTTGTTTCCAAGTTTTGGATATCTTTTCTTAAAATTGTGACTATGACACCATAGTTATGATTATCTTGGAATTACTGCTCACTTCTTTAGTGGTATTTTAAGCTGCTTATTCCCCTAAAATGTGCTGCCCAAATTTGACTACTGTTTCGAGTATGTGCAGCAGCAAAAGGCTTAGAGCCACTGTGAGCATATGGAAGGCTTGCTTTCCTCCGTATCCAGTAATGATAGTTTCATTGAGTGCTTCATAACAAAGATTTGTTTTGAAGTGGGCATAGTGCTCATAGTCGTCACATTTGTTCTAGGTTTACGGAAGTAAGCTGATGCATTGCAGCAAGAGCTGTCCCCCCCCCCCCCCCCCGTTTTATGTCTGCAGTGAGATCAAGGAAGAAGCTGGAGTAGCAAGAACTACAACTCAGTAAGCAGCTCCCTGCTCCCAAGTCAAATTTGTCAGAAATATAATACAGGGCTGACCAATCCCTGTGTTGGGAGAGCAGGAATCATGCTTTCCTTGTACCCATTTGCAACAGGGTTTCATGGGATCTTTCTGGTTGTGATTAGATCCCCTAGACGGGTGGTGCATTCCTCAGGATTTGGTCAGGCTGACCTGTCTGGGCAAGAGGGGTGTCCAAGCCAAAGCAAGATGAAAGGAAAGCTGACCTGGGATGTGGGCCTGAGTCAAGCACAGGGGACAAGCAGTAAAAACTCGCTGGTAGGTAGGGACTGGAGAGGAGAGAAGCATGAGACGGTGTGTGTCTGCCAGCTGATTTTAGTGGAGGAGCAGGCTTGCTAAGGAGTATTAATTGTATTTATTAAACAATAACAATAACACAAAGCTCAATCCTCAATCAACTTCTCTGGCTCTGGGTGTGGGCGGAGGAGGGAGTAGGTTTGAAGGGAATTGTATGTGAGATGTTTTCTTTCTGCGTAGGCACAGATTAATAATCATTCATACTAGATTCTGTCAGCGCTGTCACTCCTGGTGAACTTTCTTTTAAGAACAGAGGACCTTTGACAGATGTACGCCCCTTTTTAAGCCTCTCTGCTCTTGTATTTGGTGCAGTTTTTTCCTGATCCCTGACCTTGCCAGGTGCCCTCACTCATCTATTCTTGGATGTTCAGTCTCTGGCCTGGACTCCTCTTCCGTTTCCTCTTTGCTGGGCAAGCTGTCCTCACCCATCAAGACCCAGCCCAGGCGAGTTTAGTGATTCTCCAAGTAGAGTGAATGTCACCCTTAGTGGACACCTATGGTCCTTCCCATTTCTGTGATGGTATAGAGTGTACTGTGTAGTATATTCTACTAGACTGAGTTCCCCGGGCATGGATGTCTTGTTCAGAGTTGAATTTCCTGTTTGGGATACTGCACGACACATAGTAGGTGCTCAGTAAATGAAGTGATCAAGTTATTCCCTCCTGTTTGATTTTCTCTCCCTCTGTTTATCCAGGAACCTGCTTTTCCCTTTGGAAACTTCTTTTATCTAGTTCTCTGGCCTCTGATGCTTTGGAATCCTAGCAATGGGACCTGTCAGGCAGGTAAAACTGCCCTTGTCATGAGGGAGAGGGAATGGTATTTCCAACATCCCACATGGAATGTTGTAGTTTCCAGAAATTTTGGAAGAGGGCGTAACTCCTCATGTAGTCACAGTAAATTAGTCCGCATTTACTCATTCAGCACTTATTAACCATTTTCTAGATGGTAGGCATTTCTGGAGTTGTTTTCTAGAGTCATGTAGAACTTCTGAACTTTTTATGAAAAATAGTAATATTTATCAAATGCTCGTTATGACACAGGCACTGTGCTGAGTGCTTTGCATGTACTGCCTCATTGAATCATTGCAACAACCAAATGGGGACAATGAGGCACGGAGAGGTAAAGGGCACATAACTAGTAAGCAGCAGGGCCGGGATTCTCCCCTGGGAAGTTGATGCTCCTAGCCACTGTGCATACTCCCCACCTAATAGCTCCATTAGCCATTTCCAAACTAGTGAGAATCCGTATCGCTCCATCCCCTCATAAGACTCGGAAAGTAACGCATTGTGTTCCCATGAAATCCAGCAGTCGAATTAAAGGATTTTGGAGGATTGCCAGTACCTGGGAACAATGGAAAAGGAGCGTATTCAGGACAGTTTAACCTTGTATTTCAGGGCAAGTAGACTAAAAATGAGTCATAGAAATCCTGAATGCAGCTAAAAATTCCCAGCGTGGGTGCTGAATGCTGATGCTATGGGCTCACTGATCCTGGCTGCAAAGCAGAGTAAAACCCTTTTATCACTTCATGCCCACAAGTTCAGTCACGTCCCTGGAACGTAACCTTGAACTGGAAGAGCCTAATGGAAAACAACTTAGCTTCTAAGGTTGGTCCATCATTACAGAGAGCTCCTCTTATATTTGAGGGCTACTTATTCAGATTAGGACTCTACAAATCATTTGAGGGGGAGTGGAAAGACAATTAGCCTCAAGAGAACAGAATTCTATTGTAGTTCCTGTTGTACCATCAACTAGTTGTGTGATCTTAAATAAGTTCCGTGGCACTTCTGGGCCTTGGTTTCCTCATTTGCAAAATAAAGTGAATGGATAAATATTAAATCATTTCCAGCTATAAAACTCTGTGGACCTGTCTCCCAGAAAAATTCAACATCAAGTCTCTAAATGCATAGGAAATATAATAATATAATAAATAATAATAATAATAATAATAATAATAAAATTCCAAATAAAAATACCTAGCATTTTATAGGATTCCACAATATAGAAGGTAATTTCACATGTATTATCTGAGACATGCCCTTTTTTCCAATCTTGGCTGCTGGAATGCATGCCTGAGTAACTGCTAAGATTTTAAGATTCACGTTATTTTATATGGGCAAGTCAGAAACTCTGGAGACTGCAGGAAAGAACTTGCTTTAAAGTAATAAATATATTAAAATCCAAAATAATGTCTTCATTTGCATTTGAAAAAGATTTGAGTAGAGAAATTTGCATAAATGCAAGTACGTTTTTCTGGAACCAGTTCTCTGAAAGGCGTGATCCTAAATTCAGGTCTTATGTATAAGATCTCTAGTGCAGACTTGTTTTTTATTTTACAACAAGTTCACAGATGAATGTATCTTTTGGGATTTTATTTTTTAAATTAACACGCAGGTAAATTTGACCTGTTTGGTGGTAGTTTTATGAATTTTAACATATGTATACACAATCAGGATACATAATAGTTCCATTACCCCCCGAATTCCCTTAGGCGACCTCTCCGTGGTCACCCCGCCTAACTCCAGCCGCCGCTTCTCTGTTCTCCATCACTCCAGTGATGTCTTTTCAGGAATGTCATCTCGATGGAATCACACAATCTGTAACCTTTTGAGATTACTTTCTTTCGCGAGCATAATGCCTTTGAGAGTCACCCAACTTGTTGAGTATGTCTATAATGTATTCCATTTTATTGTATTTATTACAGTGCATGTAATATACTTACCTTTCACTCATTGAAACATATTGGGATTGCTTCCGTCTTTTGGTGATTATCAAGAGAGGTGCTATAAACATTTGTGTACATGTTTTTTAAAAAACTGAGATATAACTAACATGCCATAGAATTCACCATTTAAAAGGGCACAGTTCAGTGTGCAACCATCACCACTATGTAATTTTAGAACCTTTTCACTACCTCCATACTCATTAGCAGTAAATACCCATCCCGCCCTCCTCCAAACCCTGGCAATCTACTAATCTTTTTGTCTCTGTAGATTTGCCTATCCTGGACAGGTAAATGGATAGAAATGGAATCATACAATATATGGTCTTTTTGTGACTGGCTGCTTTCACTTAGCATGTTTTCAAGGTTTATCCATGCCGTAGCATGTATCAGTACTTCATTTCCTTTTATTGCTGAATAATATTCCATTGTATGAATATACCATATTTTTCATCACTTGATGGACATTTTAGTTGTTTCCACTGTTGGGCTGCTATATATAATGCTGCTGTTAACATTAGTGTACAGGTTTTGTGTGGGCACATTTTCTTTTCTCTTGGGTATATACCCTATTTTTCTGTGTATGATGCATACTTTTTTGCCCAAATCTGTGAAGGAAAAATAAGGATGCGCATTATATTTGGGTAGTACTAATTCTGTATCTATATAAATGTTTTTAATTATTTTATTTATGCTTATGAATTAAAAGCATACCTCTAGAAATCCATAATGATATCCATATGCAAAATAATACCCTGGAATACAATAATTGGTTTTGTTGAACGTATAACGAACTTGCCATGATGAAGAATTCTTGGCCTTCTATGATGTGTAAATTTCTCGTACCTTGTATCAGGTCTTGTGTTTTATAATTATTTGTCACCTAAAATTTCTTGTACCATAATGTTAAAAAATAAATGCTAAAATTCCTTTATAGTACAAAAAAACAAGTACCTAAATGTAAACAAATAAAAATTTGAATTAAAAAATTTAAACAAAAGATTTTTTTCCCTGAAAGCTTAGGCCAAAAACATGGATATGCATTATACATGGGAGTTCATTATACACAACAAAATACAGTACTTAGGAGTAGAATTGGTGGATCATGTTGTAATTATATGTTTAGCTTTTTGAGGAGCTACCGAACTATTTTCCAAAGGGTCCACACCATTTTACATTCCCACCAGCAGTGTATGAGAAATCCAGTTTCTCCACATCCTGGTCAACACTCATTATTGTCTTTTTTATTTTTTAGCCATCCTAGTGGGTGTGAAATGGTCCTGATTGTGTTTTTGATTTGCATTTTTCTAATAAGTAATAATGTTGAGCATCTTTTCTGGTACTTATTGATTATTTTTATATCTTCTTTGGAAAAATGTCCATTTAAACGCTTTTCTCATTTTATAATTAGGGTATTTGTCTTTTTATTGTTGAGTTGTGTTTTTTCTATATTCTGGATACACGTGTCTTCTTCAATAATATAATTTGCAAATATTTTCTCCTGTTCTTTAGGTTTTTTTTTTTTTTAACTTGATGGTGTCCTTTGAAGCACAAATTTTTTTGTTTGGTTGGTTTTTTTTTTTTTTGGAAAGATTTTATTGGGGAATTGGGGGAGGAAACAGCGCTGGGGAATCAGGGGAAGGGGAACAGACAAGTTGCTGTCCTTTTGTTCTTCAGT
>NW_017731518.1:740080-747183 GCF_001890085.2 Hipposideros armiger | reverse complement strand
TTGCCGGCCACTGGATGGTCATTCACAATGGCTCGTGGCAGCTCACGCTGGCTGCCGGTCACTCACGGTAGCTCATGGCAGCCCACTGCAGCCCCATTGTAGCTACGCCATTGCCGGCGACTCACGGCAGCCCAGCTCCAGGTTGAGCTGTTGTTCAGCACCTTAGCTGTAGAGGGCGCAGCATCACTGGCCCTCATGTGGGATCCGAACCGGTGGCCCTGCTGCTCAGAGCTCGCGCTCTTAACCAACTGAGCCACTCGGCCAGCCCCACTATGTTTTTTTTCTAAGAGTTTTATAGTTCTAGTTTTTAGAGTTCTATGATGTATTTTGAGTTAATTTTTATGTATGGTGTGAGGAAAGAGTCCAATTTCATTTTTTTTCATGTGGATATCCAGTTGTCTCAGCACCATTTGTTGAAAAGACAGTTCTTTCTCCCTTAGAATTGTCTTAACACCCTTGTCAAAAATCAATATATAACAGTTTATTTCTGGAGTCTTAGTTCTATTAATCTACATGTCTATCCATATGCTTGTACTTCACTCTCTTGGTTATTATTGAATTTGTTGTGTGTTTTGAAATTAAGAAGCATGAGTGCTTCTTCTTTGTTCTGTTTTCAAGGTTGTTTTGGCAATTCTGGGTCCCTTGCATTTCCATATGACTTCTAAGATCAGCTTGTCAATTTCTCCAAAAAAGACAGCTGGGATTTTGATACAGATTGTTTTGAATCTGTAGATTAATTTGAGGAATATTGCCATTTTAACAATATTAAGTCTTCCAGTCAGTGAATTTGAGATGTGTTTCCATTTATCGATATTTAGTTCTTTAATATCTTTTAACAATGTGTTGTAGTTTCCAATGTACAGGTCTTACATTTATTTTGTTAAGCTTTTTCCTAAGTACTTTATTCTTTTTGAGGCTATTATAAATGGAAATGCTTGCCTAATTTTATTTTCAGATTGTTCATTTCTAGCGTATAGAAACATAATTGATTTTTGTATTTTAGTCTTGTATCTTACAACCTTGCTGAACTTACTTATTCATTCTAAGAGGTGTGTGTGTGTGTGTGTGTGTGTGTGTGTGTGTGTGTGTGTGTGTGTGTATTCCTAAAGATGTTTTCTACATACAAGATTGTGTTATCTAGGAATACAGATAATTTTTTCCCTTTCCAACTTGGATACCTTTTATTTCCTTGCCTAATTTCCTGGCTAGAACCTCCAGTATAATGTTGAACAGAAGTGGCAAGAGCAGACATCTTTATCTTGAACCAGATGTTAGGAGAAAGCATTCAGTCTTTGACCATTAAGTATGATGTTAGCTGTGGGTTTTTCATAGAT
This sequence comes from Hipposideros armiger, assembly GCF_001890085.2. NCBI lineage: Eukaryota > Metazoa > Chordata > Mammalia > Chiroptera > Hipposideridae > Hipposideros > Hipposideros armiger. The sequence goes on along the minus strand of NW_017731518.1, from coordinate 745,849 downwards.
GACCTTTCTCAGGTTGAGGAAGTTCCCTTCTATTCCTAGTTTGTTGAGTATATTTATCATGAAAGCATGTTGGATTTTGTCAAATGTGTTTTTCTGTATCTGTTGAGATGATTATGTAGTTTTTGTCCTTCTATTAATATAAGATATTGCATTAGTTAATTTTTTTATGTTAAATCAATCTATGCAAAGTTTATCCTGGGATAAAGTCCACATGGTCATGGTATGTAATCCTTTTTACATATTGCTACATTTGGTTTGCTAATATTTTGTGAAGGACTTTTGTGTCTATATTTATAGGGGATATTGATTTGTATTTTCCTTTCCATGTGATAGCTTTGTCTGGTTTTGGTATCAGGGTAACTAATAGTGGTCTCGGAAAATGAGTTGGGAAGTGTTCTCTCTTCTATTTTTGGGAACAGTTTGTGAAGAATTAGTGTTAATTCTGCTTTAGATGTTTGAAAGAATTCACTAATGAAGGCATCTGAGACTGGGCTTCTCTTTGTAGGCAGTTTTTTTATTACTCGTTCAATCTCTTTACTTGCTATAGGCCTGTTTAGATTTTCATTTCTTCTTGAGCCACTTTCAGTAGTTGTGCCTTTCTAGGAATTTGTCCATTTCATGTAGGGTATCTAATTTGTTGGCATACAATTGATCATATGGTTTTTCTTTTTAGATTGTTAATATGGTAGATTACATTGATTGATTTTTGAATATTAAACCACTTTGCATTCCTAGGATAAACCCCACTAGCTCATGATGTATTATTATTCTTTTTATATATTGATAGATTCAATTTGCCATTATTTTGCATCTTCGTTTATGAAGGATATTGGTGTATAGTTTTCTGATCTTGTACCTTTTTTTGTCTAGTTTGACTACCAGGGTAACACTGGCCTCATAGAATGAGTTGGAGAATGGTCCCTCCCCTTGTATTTTCTGGACAAGATTGTGTAGATTGGTAGGGTATCTCTTAATTAGTTTTTTTTTTCTCCTGGTATTTTTTTTGTGTGTACGTGTGTACATCTGAAAATGTTGCAAAATCAGAGGAATTTCTAAATATCCCTGCTTTCTGTAGTTTTCTCTTAAGCCCTGGGGTTAAAGGAAATCTGTTCAAATACAACATAAATTTATCTTTTATTTCTAAACCTTTTATGAGAGAATTGGAAAGACTGAGTCAGTTTCTTTAAAACACCAATGTTGATCATATTGGCTAGACACTGTAGTGTAGTATGATTACTCCACTTATTGGCTATTCTTAACGCTTATTGGGTAACAAAGAATACAAAAAAATGCAAACTGTTTTCTGTATATATGTTCAAAGCGTGCTTAGTGACATGAAAATTAATGGTCTAGTGTAGGTGAGATATTTGTAGTTAGGCCTTAAGAGTTATTTAATGCGTGTGTGTGTGTGTGTGTGTGTGTGTGTGTGTGTGATTAGTTTAGTCATTTCCACAGTTTCTTTTATATTTTAATGACTGTAATTCAGGTTTTATAGTGGGTATGTTATATAATCAAAAGTAGCACGTGCATTTTCTTCATGTATATGCTTTATGTCCAGAAAAGACATACTTGTAGAAATTTTTAATGTATCTAGACCAAATCTTATATCACAGATGAAGAAATTGAAGTTCAGAGGGCATTATTAAGCCAAGGATATATTTCCCATATATGTAAGATGAGAAAAATATGATTTCTTAAGTGACTTTGAAAAGGTGATATACTAAGTAAATCTTTTAAATTTTGTTCTTTCATGTGACTTTTTTTATGCTGTTTTTTTTTAAACCACTCTTTTTTTTTTTTTTTTTAAGCTGAGCCATCCTGCCACCTGTTGGCAGCTCAGCGGCTGCTCAGCTCGGGCCGGGACTCGAACTGCTGTTGCTCAGAGCTCAAACTCTTGAGCGAGCTCTTAACCAACTGAGCCACTCAGGCAGTCCTTTTTTATGCTTTTATACTTCTGATTTTTATAAAGTTCTTTAGTATTGCCTTTAAAATGATTTTCTAATCTTACTAACAGCATCAATATGAAATTTAATGACTAGGTGAAAGGAAATTGGATTTTTTCCTTCTTCCATTTGGTCCTTCAGTAATCATTCCAAGGTCCCTGTTATAGATCCTAACCATGACAGAATAATCTTTGGACTGAGTGGTCCAGTAAACCAAGCCTTACCACACCCCACCCCACCCCACCCACACAGAGTCAACTTCCCGTGACAGTGCATTGAACTTCTTGCATAGTTTCTCCCATAATAAATCATTTCATAAACCAATCTTTGGGGGAAGAGATATTTCCTTTCAAATCTGTATTCTCAGGTTCATATAGCCATTGAATCCTGTACATGGCAAAAAATCATATTAGAATACAACTTTGGGGAGCTTCCAGTCAAGATGGTAGAGTAGGTAAATGCTGTGCTCACCTCCTTTCATGACCAACTCAAAATTACAGCTAAACTACAGAATAACCATCATTGAGAATCACCTGAGATGTAGCAGTACAGAAGTCCCAGAACTAAGAATGCACAGAAGAAGCCACATGGAGACTGGTAGGAGAGGCAGAGATGCGAACTGGCTGGTCCCACACCCACATGTGGTGGTTAAAAATTAGGTGGGATATCTCAGCTGCAGAGGTCCCCCCTGAGAAGTGCAAGGTCCGAGCCCCAAACCACGCTCCCCAGCCCAGGGTTCCTGTGCAGGGAAGAGAAATGCCCATAAGTTCTGGCTGTGAAAACCCAGCAGAGATTGTGGCTGAGCGAGTCAGCCCGCTGCTGGAGTCTCAGGCGTTCCTCTTAAAGAGCCTGTGCATGGACTCACTCACTGACTGACTCACTCACGCTGAGCTCCAGTGCTGGGGCAGCATCTTGAAAGGTGCCAGAGACATACAGGGAAGAATTGAATTGTCTGACTTCAGGGCAAGGACTGGAGGAGCATCTTTCTCCCAGACAGAAGTGCTGGAAGAAGCCATTGTTCCTTTGTTAAGCCCTCCCCCAACCCAGCCTGCAGACATAGGTAGGCACCATACCTGAGTCTCCATCAACCTGACGAACACTGTTCACGCCATTCTGATGATTCCCTGTGACCCTGACCCAACTTGGGGGCCCACCTAAGCTGCCTCCAGTGGCTTTTCCATACAAACACCTTGTCTTGGCACATGTTGTGAACTTTCTTAAAATCTCTCAAAGGTTCACACCCCCAAATAAGCAGCATCTGGCCTCGGTGTGCCCTGTACTTCTTGCTAAGCAGCCCCAAGCCTGGCACTAGATGCAGCCAGACTCGGTTCACAGCTGAGCCTCTCCCAGGCACCTCCACGCCCAGCATAAGTGGCAGCCATTTGCAGATCACTTTGTAGTTCATACCAAATGGCTCTGGGCAGGGCATAAGCAGTAGCTGACGTTGGTCTGCACCAGAGCCCTCCCAGGATGCCCCAGAACCAACACACCTGGTGGCCAGCTTCACACTATACCAGAGCACCACCCAACCACCTCCACAAACGACACACCCAAAAGGCAGACTCAGCAGATACCAGAGCCCACTAAAGTGAATCCTGCTCAATAGGGTCAGTCCTTGTGCAATAGCTTCTCCACTGTAGTCATGGCCAGTTCTCAAGACCAATCCGCCTGAGGGTCAATCCCTTCCATTGACATAGCAACAGCAGTCAAGGCTCAACTACAACAGGAGGGCACACACAACCTACACAAGGGACACACCTGCAGCACCTGGCTCAGGTGACCAGGGAGATCACCACTGGGCCCCACAGGATACCTACTACATAAGGCCACTCTACCAAGACTGGGAGACATAGCAGCTGTACCTAAAACATAGAAACAAACATAGGGAGTCAGCCAAACATAGGGAGACAAAGAAACATGTCCCAAATGAAAGAACAGAACAAAACTCCAGAAAAAGATCTAAACAAAACGGAGACAGACAATCTACCAGATGCAGAGTTCCAAAACACTGGTTATAAGGATGCTCAGTGATCTCAGTGAGAACTTCAACAAACAGATAGAAAACATAAAAATGGAGATAGGAAACGTAAAAAAGAACCAGTAAGAAATGAAGAATACAGTAACTGAAATAAAACATTAGGGGGCATCAACTGTAGACTAGATGAAGCTGAGGACTGAATCAGCAATTTGGACCATAAAGTAGCAGAAAACACACATTCAGAACTGCAAAAAAGAACCCCCCTCAAAAAAAGAGAACAGTTTAAGGGACCCCTGGGACAACATCAAGCATACCAATATTTGCCTTATAGGGTTACCAGAAGGAAAAGAGGGAGAGCAAGGAATTGAAAACCTGTTTGAGGAAATAATGACAGAAAACATCTCTAACTTGCCTAAGGAAATAAATTTCTTTTATTTTATCCAGAAATTTCTGGAAATTTCTTTGCCAGAAAGCGCAAAGAGTCCCAAACAAGATGAACCCAAACAGACCCACACCAAGACACTTGATAATTAATAATGCCGAAGCTTAAAGACAAAGACAGAATCTTATAAGCAGCAAGAGAAAAGCAGTTAGTAACCTAATAGGGACTCCCATAAGACAGTCAGCTGATTTCTCAACAGAAACTTTGCAGGTCAGAAGGGATTGACACAAAATATTCAGTGATGAAAAGCAAGAACCTACAACCAAAGTTATTCTACCAAGCAAGGCTATCATTTAAAATCAAGGGCAAGATAAAGAGCTTCCCTGATAAGAAAAAGCTAAAGGAATTCATCACCACCAAACCTGTATTACAAGAAATGTTAAAGGGATGTCTTTAAGAAGAAGAAGAAAAGATAGGGGTGACCAGTTAGCTCAGTTGGTTAGAACGGGGTGACCAGTTAGCTCAGTTGGTTAGAACGTGGTGCTGATAACACCAAGGTTGCTGGTTTGATCCCTGCATGGGCCACTGTGAGCTGTGGCCTCCCTGAAAGAGTCAGCTATGCCATGGTAGCATGAAAGCAATGTGTAACCAATGACTGTGGCTGTTCCCCAATAAAATTTAAAAAAAGAAAATAAAAAATATATAAATATTAAAATGACAATAACTATACATCTATCAACAATTGCTTTAAATGTAAATTGATTAAATGCTCCAATTGAAAGACATTGGGTGGCTGAATGGATAAGAAAACAAGACCCTTACATATGCTGCCTACAAAGAGACTGATTTCAGATTGAAAGATACACAGAGACTAAAAGTAGAGATGGAAAAAGGTATTTCATGAAAATGGAAAAAAAAAAAGTTGTAGTAGTACTTATACCAGACAAAATAGACTTTAAAACAAAGGCTATAACAAAAGACAAAGAAGGATCCAGTAATTCCACCTCTTTGTATTTATCTGGAGTAACCCAAAACACTAATTCAAGAAGACGTATGCACCCCTATGTTCATTGCAGCATTGTTTACAGTAGCCAAGATATGGAAGCAACCTGTGTCCATCGATGGATGAGTGGATAAAGAAGTGGTACACAGTGTATACAATGGAATATTACTCTGCCATGAAACAGAATGAAATCTTGCCATCTGAAGCAACATGGATGGACCTAGAGGGTATTATGCTAAGTGAAATGTCAGACTGAAAAAGACAAATACCATATGATTTCACTTACATGTGGAATCTAAAAAACAAAATAACTGAACAAGCAAAGCAGAAATAAACTTATAGATACAGAGAACATTTTGATGGTTGCCAGATGGGAGGAGCACTGGGGAATGGGTAAAAAAGAGGAAGGGATTAAGAACAAATTGGTAGGGGCCAGCCAAGTGGCGAGTTGGTTAAGAGCTGG
>NW_017731518.1:731006-739830 GCF_001890085.2 Hipposideros armiger | reverse complement strand
GCAATGATAATACCAACATGGGCCAGTGAAGCAACGTCCTCCACAACTAGACTGAAGAACAAAAGGACAGCAACTTTTCTGTTCCCCTTCCCCCAACTTCCCAGGACTGTTCCCCTCCCCCAATTCCCCAATAAAAATCTTTAAAAACACAGACACACACACACAAAACCAAATTGGTAGTTACAAAATAGTCATGGGGATGTAAAGTACAGCATAGGGTATATAGTCAATAACATTGTAATAACTGTATGATGTCAGATGAGATTTATCAGGTTGATCACTTTGTAAGTTATATAAATGTCTAATCACTATGTTGTACACCTGAAACTAATATATGTCAATTGTAATTGAAAAATTAAAAAAACTATTTAAAAAATACAACTGTGGAGTGAGGCAAGTGGGAAATCCTTCTTGACTAGGACCTGCGACATAATCCTGGTTTAATTTTAACCTTCTAATGAGCCTCCTTTGAAGGAGATGCATTAAGAGCTATAACCAGGATGTCGTAGCCCTGTTGTAGCAGCTTGCTTTGAAGATAGTAAGTACTTCACATGACAAGTTATTTTTAAGATGTAAAACAGCCTTTAAAGGCTAACAGACCATCCTAATGTTCTATTTCAATTTGGTAAATAAATAGTACTGAAAACTAAGATATTTATTATATTCAGCGTCAGAGAGTCATCCTCATGTCCTTTAAGGAATCTTTAGTCTTTCTTCCTTGTGTTTCCACAAATACTTGTTTTATTTTCCAGTGTGTCTCACACCCTGCAGACTTTAAAAAGTACATATAATTATCTTGTCTTCACTTTACAGATCATGTCACGCTTCCCCATTTAAGCTTCCCCACTCTTAGCTTTTTTTATGGAATAACTTTTTATATGGAGTCTTGTTAGGCCCAAGTGTAATAATATTCTGTGTGTCTTGTGCATTGAATAAAATACTATTAAAATTATTAACTCGTTAAAAGAAATCTGACGTGGCAGCGTGTTTGCAAAACTCTTTGCACTTGAGCGGAATAACAAGTATTGTTAAAAGAGCTATGGGATGTGCAGAAATCCTTGATTTCTTCTGGCCTCTTGCAATCCAGATGCTTTTAACCCCAGGCAACCAAGTAAAAACATGGCGCGTGACCAAGTGATGACAGCAGGCAGAGTGGAGTGTTATAAAATTTTCATCATCACATTTGAAGTGTTGTGTATTAAAGGTAAAAATTCAAGTTCTGACAAGTGGCAGTTTCAGTGTGTGTTTAACCTTTCCATTTTGCTTTCTTATGCTGGGCTCCTCTCTGTTTTCTCCCTTGTTTCCCTGCTTTGACGTCCTTAAATTACTTCTCTCACCCCTGGAGAACCTTGACCTGGTCCTTTCAAAAGTCTGATCAGTCAACTCTAATAATGATCTTCTGCTGATATTTTATTAGTTCTCATGATCGTAGTATAGAAACACAGGCATTTGTGGCCTGATGTAATATGTAAGGATCAAAAAAGGAGAGAACATTGATGAATCTATTCCTTAATAGGAGTCAATCTACATCATCTTTTTTATTTTTGGTGCATTTTAAGTGGCATGGAGTTAGAACTCACAAAAACAACAATGAAAGCAACAAACTCAATTTTTTTTTTCTTTTTAAGAGAGGGCCAGACTGAAGGACTGCCCTGTTCCAGGTAATTTTGGGGGGCTTTAGAAGAGAAGCCAACTTGTGTTAACTTCATTTAGTTTTAAGAGAATAATTTTTTGTTGTTGTTGGAAATCCTAGATAAAAATTTTAGCTTCTATGGAAGCCCTACATTTCACATATTGTGTCTTTCAAACTTTTCAAAATGTCAAGGTTGGTGGTTTTCAGGTGGTTTTGGTCTCAGGACCCCTTTACTCTTTTAAACAGTGAAAAAGGGAAAGAACACCTTATTATTATGAAAATAGTTTTGACCTCAGGGACCTCCAGAGGTTTGTCTACCACATTTTGGGGGCCACTGGTCCAGGAAACTGTTTAGAGATGTTTATGTTGCATCAGAGGAATCTGGGATTCTGCCAGGACAAAGGAAATCAAGAAATCAGTCCCAGAGATTCCTTATTAGCTACAGGCAGAGGTACCCAGGTTTGGCTGACGTACAACCCTTTGAGTTTTTAAACGCAAACCAGTCTTCATGCAGGAACATGCCTGACAGATGGAATGGAGATGAATGAGCCAAACTTTTCCCACAAATCTGAACAGGAATATGCTATTATGGGCCCTATAGAAAAAATCCGAAAGCCACAACCTCAGCAAGCTAGCAGTTCACACAGTCAACAGAAAAGTTAAAAGAATAATATGATGAATACCCATAATTCCTTGATTCATATTTTGCTACATTTGTTTTATTTTCCTACCTTATATCTTCTTTCTCTCTCTTTCCCGAACTCCCACCCCCATTTATTTTACTGAACCATTTGAAATAAATTACAGACATCATGACTTTCACCCATAAATACTTCAGCATGTATATCCTAAGAATAAGTATTTTTCTACATAAACCCAATGGACTTAATGTTGATACAATATCATCCAATATAATAAGTTCATATTACAATGTACTCAATTATCTCTCAAATTTTTTTGGATCCAAGATCTAAGTGAGGATCATATGTTGCAATTTGTGGCCAGTTATAATATTTTGCAAAGAAAAAATTATTTTTAAGTTTGAGAAATACAAGAAAGAAAAAGTCATGCACAATCTTATCATGATATTATAACTTATAGATCATTTTGCGTATCCCTTTTAGGACTCCTATATGCAGAGTTTCACAGATGATTGTAAAACTATGGTACATAGGATTTGGTATTCTGTTTCTTTTCAATTAACATTATGTCAAACTATTTCCATATTGTTTTGTTTTGTTTTTTTGTTTTTTGTTTTTATTGGGGAATTGGGGGATGGGAACAGTGCTGGGGAATTGGGGGAAGGGGAACAGACAAGTTGCTGTCATTTTGTTCTTCAGTCTAGTTGTGGAGGACGTTGCTTCACTGGCCCAAGTTGGCACCATCATTGCGCTCTTCCCAGGCAAGGCAGATCAGTCACCGGCTTCTGGACGGCCGCTCACTGCGGCTGCTGGCTGCTCACGCTGGCTGCTGGCTGCTCACGCTGGCTGCTGGCTACATACGGTAGCCCATGGCAACCCACTGCCACAGGGGCTGCAGCCTATGCCGTCGCCGGCAACTCATAGCAGCCCAGCTCCAGGTTGAGCTGTTGTAGAGGGCAGTTTCACTGGCCCTCATATGTGGGATCCGAACCGGGGCCCTCTGGCATCCCAAGCCAGTTCTTAAGCATTGCGCCACTCGGCCGGCCCTCCATATTGTTTTGAACCTTGAATAGTATGCAGCCCTTAAAATTACTGAAAAACAAGAGAGCTACTGTAATTTAGCCATTCTCCTAATGTTGGACATCTGTTGCTTCCAATTTGTGGCTATAAGCAATGGTGTTGTAATGAAACTGTTGGTAATAATTACATAAAAAGAGGGGATGGAGGATTGGGACTAGAAAAGGGTGAAGAAGTAGGCTGGAGAGCAGGGATAGAATCTATTTGCAATTTAGCCTTTGGAGGGAGAAAGGCGGCTGAGACAAGATATAATTATGTTCCTGTCCTTAGAAAGGTGATGGAAAGGTAGGGAGTGGAGAGGATTGATAGGCCAGTGGCCTATTTTGTTTCGTTGGGTTTTGCAGGAAGTTAACATGATTAATCCTAAAGCTGTAAAACTCACCTTGAAAAGGGATTTGGAAATTTCCCAGTGAGGTGATGCTAATTATATTAAGAAAAGCTACTGAAAGCTTTTTTTGTGAAAAGGCTAAGAGGTGGGGGTCATTTTTGTCAATATAATGTTTTTATTATTTTAGATTTTTTTTTTAAGGTGAATTCCCACGAATAAGAGTTCTGGGTTAAAGGTATGGCCACTTCAGTGGTTCTTGATCCACGCTTCAAATTGTTTTCTAAAAGAATAGTATTCGTTTCTATTACACTCCCCTTATGTCCATGGACTTATCTCAATGTGCATTTACCATCACTGGGAGTTTTCATTTTTAATAGATAAGAAATAACACTTCATTGCTTTAATCTGCATTTCTGATTATGAGATGAAAGTTAAATAAATCAGCCTTTTTATTCTAGGTTTGCTATTTTCCTTATACGGATTTGACTGTTCCTCTTCATTTTATCATTTGTGGTCCTGTGTTTTCTAACCGAATTGCATGAATTCCTTTTGTTGTTTTTTTTAATGTAAAACTTTCCCTAGGCTGCTCTTTTTGCCTTTGAAATTATTATTATTATTACTTTGTAGAGCAATTTGTTGCTGTTTTCCTTTGTGTTTACTTCTAAGCTTAGGAAGTTACTGCCTCATTAGGGATCTGGAAAAAGTTCCATTTAACGTGCTTTGTTATATAGTAAGAGATAAGTGAAAAGACTTTTTTCCAAATTATCAAGCCATCATTACCATACTATTTGAAAAAATACTTTCTTTATTGCTTTGTGGTACTCTTTTATCATAAATTATTCTATATTTGTCTATTTCTGGACTATCCAGTCTCTTTTATTGATATGTGTTTATTTTTGTCAGTGGAACTATGGAGAATATTTATTTTTACCCTTTAGTCTGAGTTTTTAACCAGTGGACAGTAGGTTCTTCATGGATCCATGTATTAGACATTGATCTTAGGCAGAAGAGTTGGGGCAAAATAGAAGAAACTCATAATTACAATTTTATCTGAATTTTTCTGATCACCTGTTTCAGTGCTGTTCTTGAAACATTGACTTAATATATTTCTCTGAATGCTGCTGCAAATTTTATTTCAAAATTGAGGGGGAAAATTCTAAAACAAGTGATAAGCTTATAAACAAAATTTTATTTGCCTTTTATGTTAGAGGCAGAATTTAAGGAAAAATTCTGATGATTTTGATTAATGGGGCACTCTTTTTATCTATCTATCATCTATCATCTTTCTATCTACCTATCTATCTATCTTTCTAGCTATTCATCCATCCATCCATTTGTTTATTTTCAGTGAACAGCCTCTTCCCAGTCAGATTGCAACTCTTTTTGATCAGAGAAGATATTCCTTTCCTTGTAATGAATACTATGTTCTTTGTATTGACAAATATCTGAGCTTAATAGGTGGGTGGTGCCCTTAGCATAGATGCTATGTAAGGAATTGTCATCTTGTTTTAGAGTTAGTCATCCTGTGAAGCCAGAGGAGTCAGGAAGGTATAATGAAATCAGGAAGCTTGTGTGGCAATCCTGATTACACCAATTAATGTATCTGGACCTCAGTTTCCTCATCAGTGGAATGAATAAGCTGGCCTAGTGACCCCAAATATCTTTCTCATGCTGCCATTCTGTGATTCTCTTTCCATGAGCTGTTACTACTAGAACCCTCATTTCCATGTTGCCATCTAAAATAAACAAAATGGAAAAGAGAAAATGAAAGCCAGAGTTGAATTTAAAAATTTTGAAGTGTCATTGGTGGGGCTTTGATCATGGGTCATGTTCATAGTCCAACAGTTCTTAATTAGGAGTGTGCATTAGAATTACCAGTGAACATTTAAAACATATGCATATATGTATGTACACATACAGGAAGATAGCTAGAATAAAAAAGAGAAGTGTTGCACCAGCCGGCTGGCGCAGTTGGTTAAGAGTGCGAGCTCTGAGCAACAGCGTTGCCAGTTCGATTCCCACATGGGCCAGTGAGCTGTCTCCGAGCTGAGCTGCCAACGGGTGGCCGGATGGCTCAGCTGCTGAGAGCACGTGCTCTGAGCAACAAGGTTGCTGGTTTGACTCCCGCATGGGATGGTGGGCTGTGCCCCCCACAACTAGATTGAAAGCGGGGGCTGGACTTGGAGCTGAACTTGTACCCTCCACAACTAAGATTGAAGGACAACAACTTGACCTGGAGCTGATGGGTCCTGGAAAAATACAATGTTCCCCTTCCCCAATTCCCCAACACTATTCTTTTCCCCAATTAAAAAAAAAAAAGCTGCGTTGGCAAGGATGTGGAGAAATTGGGGCCCTCATTCATTGCTAGTGGTAATGTAAAATGGTGTCACTGCTTTGGAAAAGAATGGTGGTTCCTCAAAAGATTTACTTTGACCCAACAAGTCTATTCCAGGTACTTACTCAAAAGACTTAAAAACAGGTGAACAAACAAAAACCTGTACACGAATGTTCACAGCAACTCTATTCACAGCAGCCAAAAAGTGGAAACAACCCAAAGGTCCATCAACTGATGAATAGATAAGTAAAATATGCTATATTTATGCAGTGGAATATTATTATATGGCAATAAAAAGAAATGAAGCACTGATACATGCTATAGCATGGATGAACTTTGAAAATATTACACTTAGTGAAAGAAGCCAGTCACAAAAGACTATATATTGTATGAGTCCAGAAAATAGATTAGTGTTTGTCTAGCGATGGGGGAGGCAGGGCTTGCTGGGAAAAATGGGGAGTGACTTCTAATGAGTACAGTGTTTCTTTTGGGGGATAATAAAAATGTCCTAAAATTGGTTGTGATGATGGTTGCACAACTCTGTGAATATACTAAAGCCATTGAATTGTATACTTTCAACAGCTAAATTCTATGGTATATGAATCATATGTCAATAAAGTTGTTGTTTTAAAAAGTGTGAGTTCTGGAGAATTATAACCTAGATTTGAATCCCTAGCTCCATCACCTACTGTAAGCTGTGCAACCTTGGGAATTTGCTTCTCTCTCTCACTCTATTTCCTTATTTGTAAAATAGAGATGATGGTAGCAGTACCTACGTAATGGTATCCTTGTAAGGATTAAATGAGATGATGCATACAAACATTAATTCCCTGTCCAGTTCTGGGTAAACATGAATATTAACCATGAAGATGATGAGGAGATTGGAAGAAGAATGGGTAGGTCTCCGATAAGCAGAAATGAAAGGAAATCGCATATGGAGCCAGTAACAAAGATTGAGCTTGGTTTGTTTGTGGGCCCTGAAGAAGATAGCTAGTTTAAAACGTTTATAAGTCAGAGGTAGCAATCTCTCGGTGGTTTTGGCTAGTGATCATGCCCAGGATGACAGTGCTGTCATATGGGGTTACATGCCACTTTGCTGGGTCATGTTTGTTATGGTGCCTGACCTGGCCACAACAAAATCCTGGGGTGGAAACAGAGGACCTGAAGAAAGTTTTTTAAAAAAAAATCTTACTGTGTTTGTGGCCTGAAGATTCCATGTCCGCTTATCCAGGAATGAGTTGGAGAAAAAAGAGGAATTTTTGGTTTGAGTTGTCCACTCCTGTGTCTCTGAGCGGGGTTGTGTGAGAAGGGGACATAGTGCCTGGTTTGGCCTCTCTGCACTTAAACCATGGTCGGAAGTGGGGGGTAGGGTAAAATGTGGTTCTTGGTGTCCAGAACCTGTTATTTATTCTCCTACTTCCAGGGATGGTTTAGACTCTTGCTGTCATTTGTCAGGATCCTCTGAGAACTAATCTTGAGGATGACAAAAGTGAGCTGGGAATACTAAGTTGCCCAAAGGCTCCAGTCAGATGACAGAACTAAATGGACCATCCGTGTGCGAGTCCTTCCTCAAAGTCCTTCTTCTGGCCCTTGGAGCCAAAATGCTAAGGCTTTTAGAGTGAGCCTAATATTAGAAAATGCATCATCCTGTTTTCCTTCCTGATAATTGCCATCTTTGCTTCCATTACTTCTAGCTAAGGATCATCTCCCTAGTCACACTTTGCCAGAAAACCCAGCCGCTGGTGGGAGTGGCCCCTCAGGAGCCACCAGCAAGGCCATCGGAGACCCCAGAGCCCGGCTGCAGGCCTATGTGGACAGCCACCCTGTGGTTATCTTCAGTAAGTCCACGTGCAGACGCTGTGCTGAGGTAAGGTTTTAACCTCCAGGGGCGGTCACAAGTTGTTGAATTACAGAAATTTGATTGACTTTTGAGCTCAGGTGTAAACAACTGGGTTTCACCTTAGTAAAGGATGTGTTTAAGTGTTAACTTGCTTCAGAGTACTTGGGGAGTGTTGATTTGAGAACAAAATATGCTTGAGTCATCTTTTTCTGAGCTTTTGTAAAGTACTAGATGTTTTCAGGCGGATAGGGTCAGAGAAAGTTAGGGTGGGGAGTTACCAAACCAGATGATTTGCTGCTCTTTTAGACGTGTATAGGGAATACTTCCCAAGGAGCTCTTCGTTAGGGCACTCCTCAATTTTGATAAGTACCTCTTTCTGCTCTGGTTTATTATGGGGAAAATGACTTCACAAAGAATAAACTGTGCTTTCTGCTTGGTTCTTAATCTTAGATAATCAGAGAGAAAGCTCAGTGATCATAGCCACGGGGAGGATTGGTTTAATCCACCCTGATTTAACCACAGGATAAAGGTGAAAATTGAAAGGCAAACCTGTTCTAGTGCTTTTGAGGAAGGCTGAGGGCATCAAAGGTCACTGAATTATACTCAGGGGAGCTCTAGGACTAGACACAGTAGGCTCTTAAGTAAACCTAACTGGCCATCTGTCTAGGCTCACCTGTAGGGTAATTTATTAAGTTGTTTTCTTTCAGCTTGTCTATCCCTTGACTGAACTTTCTAGGGAGGTTTAATTTGGAAGCCTCTTTATTTTGGAAGCCTTACGAAGAGAGAAGCTTTTTCTTTTTTTAATTAAAAAAATTAATTTCAGGTGTACAAAACAATGTAACAGACATTTTACCCCTCACAAAGTGATAACCCCCTTCCCCCAATCTACTACCCCTCTGACATCATATATAGCTGTTACAATACCATTGACTATTCCCTATTCTCTCCCTCTCTCTCTTGACCTCTGCTG
>NW_017731518.1:709542-730980 GCF_001890085.2 Hipposideros armiger | reverse complement strand
CCCCTCTATTTTTCCAAATAAGAAAAAAAGGGGGAAACGCTTAAAGGAGACAGAACCTTTTAGTCTTTGTTTCTTATTGAACCTGGATTGCATCTTTGCCACCTGAAGCGTCATCCCTAACAATGCCATCCAGGGCCCTTTTGTGTAGGAGGTCATATTAGCAGGAGGGCTGCAAAGAGACAGGAAACACAGTGCCATCCCTAGGGGGTTTAGTCTAACTGAGGAGGCAGAACAGAGGCTTAAAAAGAAAAAGGATCTAAGATAACCTGTGCTAAATTCTAAAAGATTAGTATAGGCAGTGAGTGTTAGAGAATTTGGAAGAGGGCTGGGTTTTGAAATCTGCTGTATAATTCCTGGCTTCTGGGGCCTAGTTATTTAGCCCTAGTGATCTTGTCCACTTCTGAGGCCCCTCTCCCTTGTTTGTTTAATTTTTAAAATGAATGGCTTGGACTAGTTGATTATTGAGTTTCCTTTTAGCCCTAATGTTGTCTAATTTTATCTGCTACCAAAAATGTTTAAGAGCGTGGACTCTGAAGTCAGAGTTTGGATCTTGGTTCTGTGACTTATTAGCCATGTGACCTTGGTTAAGTTATTTACCTGCTGTGCCTCAGTTTCCTCATTTGTAAAATGTGCATACTAATAGTACCTATCTCATAAGTTTGTTATGAGGAGTCAATTCATTAATATTTATAAAAGCATCAAACATGCATGGCACATAGTAAAATGTTATATAAGTGTTTGTTAAAGAAAAAAACTGCTTGCTTTTCTGGTTTTCCTTTCAGGACTTAAAATCTTAGATGGTGCTCTTCCTTCTGTGGGTTGGATGGCAATCAACAAATACCTGTCTCTATTCCAAGTACAATCAATCCTATAAGAGCGGTTAGTTTTTCTAGCCTAGCCTCTTCCTTCAAAGCTCCATACTCATGGTGGTATGCTAGAAAGAACACGTGGAGTTAAAAGGCCTCAGTTCTCTTTCTGTAAATTTCAGTTTACTCAACAGCAAAATAAGGATGACAATACCACCTTTTCTACTACATTGGTTAAATATACAGCTTTATTATGAGGCCCAAATGACTTCAAATCAATGGGAAAGCATTTGGAAGCCTACAGTACACATTTATATTGATAATAGCTACCATTTGAACGCCTACTATGTGCCAGGCACGATTTGGTCACTGTATTTATATTTTAAAACACTTTTAAAGAACGGACAACTCCAGTTTTGACTCTGTTCTAGTTCTGCGATGAAGGGTTGGGCTAGTGTGGTCAGGGTTGCGACTAGTGTTGTGCAGTTAGGTTTCCTGTTTCTCGCAATTGTGCAAAGCTCTTTGACCTGTTGTTACTCTTATCCTTACTATCTTCTTCCTGAACTCTGCCAACGTCATTTCTCAGCTCTCCTACCTGTCTCTGAAAGGGCCTTTTTCTTTTTCTGTTTATTAAATGTCCTTTGCCTATAAAACTTGTGTCAGGTATTTGCACACTTCTCTTATTAAACTATGTAGTTATTCCGGCAACTTTATTTAATGTCATCATCTGAATAATTCCTGGATATGCCAGATCTTCCAGACAAACATCCCCTGGCTTTATCTTGATAAATACCAGTTCCTTAGTTTTTCCAAATACATAATATAAAAACTGTTTTCAGATTTGTGCCAATTGGCATGGAAATTAATTTTCAATGTCTTTGGCCATGAAGGATCGTTAGGTGCCTCTCCTGGTAAAAAACAGGGGTTTTCTTCTGTGTGGGGGGGGTATAACTTACATACATACTTGGCTATTCGCATTCTTTTTTTTTTTTTTTTATTACCATTAAGTAGAATTTCCCCAGGGTATTTCCTTCAGTTTGGATCTTATCATCTCATTTAACAATTGTGATGTGAGTAAATGAGAATGGAGACACTTCATTCATACTTGGTCTGATTAATTTAGATTTCTCTCTCAGGTGAGTAATATAATTTGCATTGATTCAAGTTGGGAAATGCCCACAAAGAAATTATTAATAACTTCTACATGAATTTAGTTTCCTGCTTGTTGTGTAACACATTACCCTGTGTGCTTTGAAATGTGAAGAGTGGATTTAAAGTGCAAAGATAAACCCTCCATACCTTTTCTGAAAATGTGGTATTTGTTTCTTATAGATATTTCAGTGGGAAGTCAGAAGTGTTCAGTTGGAATTAGGGGATGATGTCTCATTATGGCTTATCTATTGCTTGATATCCAGACCCACTGCCATTTCTCAATAGTGTGTCTATTTTATGGCAAAGTTTACCATCCTCTACTTCTCTCCATAAGAATACTCCAGAAACTGGCACTTCTGCTATTCAATACAGATCTTTAATCAGAGTTAAAATAGCCTACAAAACAGTTTCTTGACGTGGGGTCATGTGGGGTCAGTGTGTACTCTGGAACCTAGAGAGTATAAGAGTATATTTTTACATTCACATATCAAATTTTGATAACTAGTTTTCAGAGCTTCTTTTAAGACTTACTCTCTAAATCTGGAAAACTTATTTTTTGTTTTTTTATTTTTTTGTAACAAACTGCAAATGGTTTATTTTTAAAACAGAGTGGCTAAAGAAATCTTACACGTCCATGATTTTGTATGTGTGTGAACTTTTTTAGTTTTGGCAAATGGGCTTTGGAAAATGGGTTGACTTTTATCCAGGTGGTCTCCCAGCTATAGCTTTCCTGCCCTATCCTTAAAGTCCCTCTCCTTACCCCATCATTCTTCAAAAGGCTTCCTGTCTTTTTAAATGTATGTTGCCAGGGGGAGCTGGTTCAGACTGGGGCATAGGTGCTGTCCAAAGGAGTATAAGAGGAAGGCCACCGAGGTGGGAATGGATTTATTCCCTCAGTTTTGTAGAAATGCTATATTTGGTCCTGCACTGATAATAAACACCTCCCAGGGTACTTTTGTACAATGAGAAGCCTACTGTTTTAGTAGTTAAATTCGAATGAGAGAAGAATACATTCCTTGGATGATTTCTGTGAACTCCAGGCAACTCTGGCCTTTTTCATTGTATTGTGTCATCTGAAGGAATGTGTGTGGCTCCAAACTTCCCTGAAGTATTAATGTCAGGCTGTTTGTGAATTGTATGTAAACGTCACTTTAACATCCCTTTTACCAGTAATTTAAATGTTATTTTTGTGGTATAAATTTGGCAAAAGTAATTCTTACCCTTCAAGTAAAATTTTGTTTTTCTACCGGTATAATTTGTATAATCTTGAGCATATGACTTTTGTATATGATTTGCTGATTTTAGGTTACTGGGCCAAAGCATAAATAATAGTTTGACTATTGTAGGGTATGCTTTTTTTCTCAGAGTTGCCTCATAATGTTTTGGAAAGATTATGTATTCCAGTGGCTTTTGAAACATAGTTAGTATTAAACCCATTTTATAGTGGAGTTGACTGAGTCACTAAACGTGTAAAAGGTATTTTATAAAGCCATACAGATGAATCATTGAAAATAGAGTACAATCAAGAGACTTCAAATAACCTTTAAATGGCATTATTATCAACAGGGAGAATCTTGTGGGTTGTGTAAAAATAAACTGGAAAGTTTCCAAAGGAGAAGGCTGATTGAGGAGAAAAGTAACAAAGCTGGGTAAGAGAATTCTCTGTTGGTTATTACCATTGTGTTTTGACATTCTCCCCTTGTTTTTCAAATCCTTCCAGGTAAAGAAGTTATTTAACTCAATGCATGTTCCTTATCTTTTGCTGGAACTTGATCAGGCAGGTAAGAGTCTGTTTAATATGTAAATCATATCGGCTGAGTATATACTTTATTTAGTTTATTCTGTCTGGCTTTTATTTTTCTTCCTTGAGGTTTTTATTGTGCAGTGAGTTCTTACCGGTTGATTTTTCTTTTGACCATTTAGACGGGGCATTCCCCCAGGATGAATCATATGTACCCTTAGTCTTCACCTACTATATAGCCTTGTTATCACTCTGAGTTTCCTGTTGTTGAAATCATTCTGACTATTAACTTTAAGTCTAGTTATAGGTATAATACTTGCTGGTTTTATGGTAACTTTATTATTTTTTGCAAATTTGTCTCCTTTCTGGCAAGCCATACCAAATAGTACTTGAATAAAATATAAATTGAGATGCATTCAGAAATTGTGGCAAGGATGTATAAAGACCAGTAGGGATAAAGATCCCTAAAAGCAGCCATTGGGTAATAGTCGCCTGTGGCTGAAATCCCAGGGAAAGGTTGCTGGAGTAAAACAGAAAGCCTCTTCCGAGGACCACGGTGCTCATGTGTTTTGTTCATAGGTCTAAATCCCAAAGATTCATCAGTCCAACATCGGTAGGAATCTGGTCAATTGCCCAGGGTCATCATTTCTATAGGAAAAGTAGGCCCCTCCAGATCAGGAAGCATAGGTAACCTTCATGCCGAGTAGCTTGGGGAAGTAGACTCCTCGGCACTTATAGTCTCAGTCCAGTCCGCAAAGGAGTAAAACAATAGAGAACAGACTCAGCTAGAGAGAGACGTGGTAATTGGGTTAGAAAACTCATCTCTAGGATCAGGAGGAACTTGGTAGTTGTGGGGCAGGAAACTATTATTTGATGCTTCTAAAGACAGATTCTGTAACATAGAATCAGGTAGTAGCTGCCACTCATTGAATGCCTACCGTTTCATAGGGACTCTGCAGGTTTACATAATGTCATTGATCCCTGCAAGGACTCTGCAAGGAAGACATTATTCATATTTCACAGATGAGGAAATTGAGTCCCAGAGAAGTCAAATAACTTCCATAAAGTCCTATAAGTATGGATCTGTAATTTGGACACAGGCCTGTCTAATTCCAAAGTCTATGTGTTTTTCCATAATACCATGTTGTCTGCCTCCGCTGGCGTGACCTTTCTGTTCCTCCACCAAGGAAAGCTCTTCCCCTAAACTCCCCATAGTATATGCAAGGAAATCCCAATAACTAAAATTTCATCTTGGCCAAAATGTAGCCTTGTACACATATAAATTTTGCTGGGAAGAGTGAAGTCACTTGCAACGTGGTGTGAATTAGAAAAAAAAATCACAACAAGCTAATTAAATGAATAAGATAAACAAATGAACTTGTCCATTAAGGATGGGAGAAATAAGGGGGGCCACATTGGATAGGATGGCAGGATGGCGCTTGAGGGCATGAGAAAGCAGGAAGATTGACCAGCGTGCTAAAAGGCAGATGGCAGGTCAGTAGAGGCAAGCATCAGCTACTTCGAAATTTTCATTCTGGCAACATAAACAGACGGGAAGCTCTTTCCCTTTATTGTGGAAGTGGCCGTAGATCTATAGCTCACGGCTAGGAGTTCCCACTCGCCCCTTGCTCAAGTGCTGCCTAAGCCTGAAGTGTGTGAGCTGGGATAGGATCGACTAGAACCAGCTTCTGCAGGTGAAGGATCGGGGCCTCTTGCTAGGTGAGGGAGCTGATGGTTGTCTGTGTCCTTACTTGTCGCTTCATCACACGTAAGGTGCTGCTTCCTTCTCATGCTCACTTACAGTCTGGAACTGGGGCAGCTTGCAGGGACAGATCAGGAGTTTTAGAGTAAGGCAGCAGTTCTCAAAATGTGGTCTGCAGACCTGATGCGACCCGCGCTCCAACCAAGCGCTCCCGACTCGTCAGCCAGGAGCTTACTGAAAGGGTACCTGGGAGGACTGGGTGGGAGACTGGAAAAGAAAGAGACTAGAGACGAAAGCTGGGAACAGGAGGTCCACCCAATGCTGATGGCAGCGAGTGGCAGTGTTTATTGTTTATACACAGCTTTTATAGCAAAAGTAACTTTCCTTAGGCAGGGGGTTTTGGGGAGCTTGAGGGAGTAGTTCCCTCCTCTAAGGGAACACCTCCGTTGGGCCTTTCCATAGGGTGTGGGGAAGCAATCTCCCGAAGTAAAACAAAACATAGCAAGCGGAAACTGTTAACAGGATGGCATTCCGCTCTAGCTTTCAAGGCCGTTGGCTGTTTTCTCCTCAGCGGCCAACCTTCCCACGCTGCTCACCTGGGCCTGAGAGCCTGTCAGCCTGCCAGCTTTCAGGCTTAACCCTTACTGCAGACCTCCGGCTCCCCACACAGACCCCTGAGGATACACCTGTGACCTTTTGGGGGTCCTCAAGGTCAAAACTATTTTCATGGTAATGTTAAGATGTAATTTACCATTTTACTGCAAAAGCAATGGTGGGTAAAACTGCTGGTGTCTTAGCATGAATCAAAGTAGGAGCACCAAACTGTACGAGTTTATATTATAGTCTTCATTACCACACAGTCACAGTAACAGAAAATGTCAGTTTTACTTAGGACTATTTTTTTTTTTTTAAGATTTTATTGGGGAATTGGGGGAGGGGAACAGTGTTGGGGAATTGGGGGAGGGGACCAGCCAAGTTGTTGTCCTTCAGTCTTTGTCCATTCGCCATCTGGCTTCCCATCTGCAGCTCGTGGCCTCTAAGCTCAAGGTGCCAAGTTCAGTTTTAGTTGTGGGTGGGCGTAGCCACCATCCCATGCAGGAGTCAAGCCCAGCAGCCTTGTTGTTAAGAGCGCATGCTCTATCCACTGAGCCATGCAGGGCAGCAGCTCAGCTCAATTTGCTGAGTTCAGTCTTAGTTGAGGGTTGGCGTAGCCCACCATCGAACAGGCAATCTTGTTGTTACACCGGCTAAGCCATCCTGCCACCTGTAGGCAGCTCAATGACAGCTCAGCTCGGGCGCAGTGTCACTGGCCCACGTGGGAATCGAACCCGCAGTCCTGTTGCTCTTAAGCCAACTCTTAACCAACTGAGCCACTCAGCCAGCCCTACTTAGGACTATTTTTAATGAAGTAGCAAAAATTATTCACTTTATTAAAGTATCAACCCTTTATTGAATATAGGTAATTTTAATATTCTGTGTGATTAGGGAAGTATGCATAAAGTGTTTTTGCAGCACGAAGTATGATGGTATGATGGTTGTCTCAAGGAAAAGCACTTGTGCAATTAATAGTTTGAGTTGCAAACTGGACTAGCTGCGTTTTTCATGGGACACCACA
This sequence comes from Hipposideros armiger, assembly GCF_001890085.2. Lineage (NCBI taxonomy): Eukaryota > Metazoa > Chordata > Mammalia > Chiroptera > Hipposideridae > Hipposideros > Hipposideros armiger. The sequence goes on along the minus strand of NW_017731518.1, from coordinate 723,964 downwards.
TGTACTTGAACAAATGACTGACAGTCAAACTCTGGTTATTCAGACTTGGGTATTTGGCAGACATTTCCCCCAAAAATGTATAAAGTGAGTCTGTCACTTTAAGGAAAACAAATGACAATATTCATTGCCAATGATAAATTTGGAGCTTTCAGGTGAAAATTAGAATTTTGAGAGTTGTATCTGCCATGAAAGCTTGATAGCTTTTCAATACTTAAAAGACTTCAGTGGTAATATTTATGAATGTAATTCTTTTGATATTGTATACTGAAATATGTTCACATTTGGAAGATCTGCATAACTTAGTGAATGAATATTTTCTGAATGATCAATGTCTTACAAAGTCATTCATGGGTAAAAAAGCCATTGGAAGAATAAGATAGACCAATGGATTATAGTGTGATAGAGTATGAAAAAGCTCATCCGTATGGTTTCAGATTCCATGTTGCAGCTAACCTTTAATCAGCTATTACTTGTTGAGTTTTTGGTGTAGTATCAAAGAAAAATATCCACAATTATGTGAAAAATCTATTAAATATTTCTCTTTTTTTCCACTTGACTTTTGGTTTTTATCATATACTTCTACCGAAACAATAGGTAGCACAATAAATTGAATGAAGAAGCTAATATGAGAATCCAGCTGTCTTTTTTTAAACCAGACACTAAAAACTTGCAAAAATGTAAAATAATAGCAACCTTCTCATTATATTTTTTTGTTTTGGAAAATATAGTTATTTTAATTAAATTGTTGTTGACATGTAATGGGTTCATTAGTGTTAATTTTAAGAGAATTAATAAGTAAATATTTTTAAATGTCTCAGTTTTAATTTCTAATATGATAAATATTGATGGCTGTAACCTATATAACAAAAGTTCTTTGGGGTCCTCAGTAATTAATTTATAAGTGTAAAGAGGTACTGACACCAAAAGTTTGACATCCTCTGTTCTAAGGCAAGTAGGAAGTTTGAGTGTTAATCCAAAAATGTTGGATTCTGTGAGATTTACTTGTCCCCAGCATAGGAGGAGTACGCTGGGTGCTGGGCCTCACATCCAGCCACATAGGAGAGATGCTCGTATAGAATCTGGTCCATGTCATCAAGAAACTTGTAATTTCAGGGCTGGAATTGCTGATGTTGTCTCTGAGTGCTGATGTGGTCTCTTATCTGTTTCTGCTTAGTTCCACGAAGAACCCTCCCTAGGCGTGATTTTCACACCAGCATTGGCTACCTAATCTCAGTGCCTAGATCCTAGAAGATTCTCAAAGAGCCAGGGGATCCATTGGTAGAGGTGTTTGGTATAGAATCAGGTGGGTGCATTTACTCAGCCAGCATGTTTACCAGGTGCTTGCTGTGTGCTAGACTCTGTACCAAACACTGAAACTGCAGTAGGGAACTAGGCAGGTGTGCTCCTTGCTCTTACGGAGTTAGGCTTGCTTTCCACCCCTGGCCCCCAAAATCCCCTTTATCTCCCTTTAGAGCTGAGGGCCTGTGGCAGCCAGTGCGTGTAACCACCTAGCTGGACTGGTAGTGGAGTGACTGCGCAGTGCATTCCTGTGTGTGCAGTTGTATCTGCTGTCAGAGAAAATCAAGAAGGGAACGTGAGCTGCCTGGGACCCTCCCCCAACACCCTGACATTTTCCTCTTCCTTCCTGGGGCTGTGTTTTGGACCAGTCTATATAAATTAAGGTTATTACTTGAGAGCAACCATCAAAATCAACTCAGATCTACCGAGACTGGTATTGGAGAGGAGCTCAGCCCCTGGAAGGCATGGCATTAGCATCTGCGTGTGGGCAGGGGTAATAGTCATAAGTACTGTCCTTCCTGTGCCAGAGGCTGATGCGTGTTCTCCTGTTTAATGTGCAAAATGCCACAGGTGATATCACCTTATGATGATGAGGAAACAAAGTGTAGAAGAGTATTAATATAGAAGATAGCTGGCTTGCCAGTGAACTCATCGGTGATTCCTGGTCCCTCCCCTTTGCTTCCCCCGACTACCTCCTCAGAACCTTTCATGCTGCACCCTACCTGCCCTATGTATGATGTTCATGGTATTGATACTATGATAGGTGTTCCTGGATGTGATGGTGGCTGTTGTAACCAGAGCTTGTACAACCTGCCACCATGCCAGCTGCACCCTGGCTCTCCCTGCGGATGAGCTGCCACTCACAGGGCTTGTTGATATATGAAGCCTTCTATCTTAGGCTTGATCTGAGGAACAGACAGCATCACTGTATTCATCTGAATTAGGTCTGGCAGTGGCCGCCATTCTTCAGCTATCAGTGTGGAAAGCAGATATAAGGTTTGAGAGGACTTGTGTGACAGTTTGTCATCAGTGTGTATCTGGATGCCATATGTCACTAGCTTGGGGATTCTGATGTATATCATCTTTGTCCCCTGGCTGCTTATAGAGAGCATGGCTTCAATGCCTTCAGCAAGAGGGAGAGGAACTCATATTTGAATTCCTTTTTAATGCCAGTGTTTCACACCTCTCTCACTTGATCCTCACAATAACCTCGTGAGGTTGCTGGATTTAAGATTCTGTTTTACAAATGAGGACGCAGATGCTTAGCATTTTAGTAACTTACTCAGTGTTGCTCTGTCAAGCCCAGGCCTGCCTGGTTTCCCAGTACCCTTTTCTTAAACAAATAAAAGCGCCTTACATGCCCAGGTGCCCTAGCTTACTTAGCTCAGATCTCACCACTTGGTATTGATGCCTATTCATTCAACAGATGTATTTCGGGCACTTATTCATTCAACAGATGTAGCCCTAGCAGAACTAAAAAGAGAAATAAGGCATGGTCTCGTTCTTTAAGGTCATTCTACCTGTTTGCATCTGCCTCCCTTCTAATTTTAGAGTAATCAGGTATCTGAAAAGACTGTAGGATCACAGAGTAACTGTGATGGGATAGTGGATAGGTGTTTTCCTGGTGGAAAAAACTAGTAAGGAATTCATGGCTGTAAACAAAAACTAACTAGAAAATATCATGGCTTGTTCATTCAGAGTGAATCAGAATGATGAGAGAGAAAAGTGGAAAAGTAAAGAAGCTTTTCCTACAGGAAGTAGGTATCCGTGGGGGCGTCTTTTAATTTATGAATGAGGCTTAAAATATTCTTTAAGCATTTTGGATTTGTCTGTAAAAATGTGTGTTTTAGAAAATTGGGAGACTGCAGTATAATAAAATATAAAAATCATATATAGTTACATTCAGAGATAATCACTATTAATATTTTGTGTATCTTTTTTGTTTGTTTCTTTTTTATTTTTAGTTTTTTTATTGTGTGTATCTTTTCTATATCCTGTGTTCTGATTTGCTATTTAATACATTTTTGCATGTTATTAAAGTTCTTAATAGTTTACCCAGTTGCTATAAAATAGTCCATATATTTACTTAGCCATTCCACTATGGTTGGACAAATAGCGTGTTGCCAATTTTTTGCTATTAAAGAATAACAGGTTAGAAATATTTTTCTTTGTACATAAAGATTTTGCTGTATTTAGAATTATTTTCTTAGGCTAGATTACTGGAATGGATTTCCGGGTCAGAATGTGAGCATTTTTAAAGTTCTAGAGCCTTTTAAATGATGTGTACAAATTGGTAACCTCACAAGCTCAATGAAGTTTTAAGAAATAATAATAGGTTTTCAAAAATTATTGTTTGCCAATTTGAGAGGTAAAAAAGTTTTTAATTTGTATTTTTTTGATTATAAGTGAGGCAAAATTGTTTTTCTATATGCTGCATTACATTATCTGAATTGCATTTCATTTACTGTATTTCATTGTCTGAATTGTCTGTTCATGTTCCTCATGGAATAATAATAGCAGGAAGCTCTGATATGGCGATTTCTGTGAGCCCCTGCTCTCAGCACTTGAAGTGTTAACTAATCATATAGTTCTGTGCGATTATATTCACAGATGAGGAAGGCACAAAGTGGTTAGATAACTTCATACAACCAATAAGTGACAGAGCTGGAACTTGAAACTAAGGCGTCTGGCTCCAGAGGCCAGGCTCTTCATCAATGCCAAGCTGTTCTCTGATCTAACCTGTGCTTATGATCTTGTCAGCCATGGTTCTGTCCTCTGACACACACACACACACACACACACACACACACCCTGCACCAGGCTGCTTTTTACATTAGTATTAGTGCTACTTATGGAAATAACCACTGCACTGATCGGATCCCTACTGTGTGCTTTGCTCTTAATAGAAACAGATCCAAAGGATGGAGACCAGTGCTTATGTAGCATTCACACACAAATCTATACATATATACTGCTATTTAAGTAAATTTTGGTTTTGGAATGAATGTAAGGAGGGTAGGGAAGTTGACTATCCATTTAAGAGAATAACTCACACATTTTATAAAAGGAATTCTCTTAAATAGGAAGTAGGAAAATGTTTTTGTAGTACGCAGACCTGGATTCAAGTCCATGCCAGTGGGATAGTGTTACTCCTGTGTTTGAGTAGTTTGGATCAAATAGGATAATGTTTGTAATACATCTAACAGTGTTTAATTAATGTCCTTTCCCAGTATACTTAGATATGAAAAGGGTACAATTAGAGTAAGCTTTTTGTAAGGCAAGATAAATCTCTTTTCAGTTGCCAGATATACATTCCAGTCAATTGTTGATTCTTTTCATTTTTTCAACAAATATTGGAGATGCTGCTCTTATACATTAATTATATGAGTGCTGCCTTTCATGGCCTCATTATCTATTGTGGGCCGTTAGTCATTGTCACCACAAGTGAAGAGCTCTTTGCTCCTCTGTGAGCCTGTTTCCTCATCTATAATGTGGGGATCAAATGAGGACGTATGCAAAATGCCTCGTACTATTCCTGACACATAATCAGTGCTCAGTAGTAGCTGCTAACTCATGTAATATTATGCAGCCATTAAAAATGATTCACACAGAGTTTTTAATAGCACGGGGGAAATTGTCTATAGTATACTGTTTAAAGAAAAAACAAAGAATTTCAAATAGTGTTTGTAGCGTAGTCACATCTTGTTTTAAAAAGCACAGGAAATAGACTGGAAAGAAATACACAAAATATGAATAATCACTCAAATAATTGTGCACCTATCGTGCCAGTGCAACAGGCTCCGAGGAAACACAGGTGACCACGATCCGGTTCTCCCTTAGGGGAAAGTTTTCATATGGGAGACAGATGATCACAGCCCCATGCAAGATGAAATAGAGGAAGAAGTGAAGCATGCTGCTCTGATTGCTGAAGAAGGGGGGATGGCGGTATCATTCACTGAGAGAAGAGACAGAACTTAGACTAGGGAAGGTGATGCATTTGATTTTGGACACGTCGTGATTGTCCAATGTGGGTATATAGTCTGGTGGGTACCTAGGTCCGCATGAGTGGGTGGGTTTACTCTGTAGGTGAGGTTTGAAGCTGGGGAATGAATAAAAGCAAGCACTCAGGGGAAGCCTGTGGACTGAAACAAGCGCCTTTGATCTTGACTGCCGCCAGATGGTGAGATGAGATTCTAAATGGCTCTTATTCTTCTTTGCTTCCTTCCTTTCTTGCTTTGTAATTTCCTCTAATGGAAATAAAAGTGTTTCCTGCAATGTCACATAGTGTTTTGGTTAGGACTAGGTTTGGCCACATGTGCCAGCAAGCCCAAAATAACAGTGGCGGAAGATAGATGTCAGCTTATTTCTCTCTCAGCTAAAACAAGTCTAGAGGAGGTCGTCTGTCCAGGGCTTTCACCATATTCTAAGTGTTGGATCCAATGTGGAGTCCTAGTCTCATGACCCACAGTTCTCAGCGTTTGTCTTCCCCTTGTGTTCCAAGGTGGGTACCCAAACTCCTGTCATCACTTAGAAGAAGCGTTGAAGGTGAGCATGTCCTTTCCTTTTGAGAACACTTCCCAGACGTTGCACATGACAGCGTACGTACATCCTGTTGGCCAGAATATAGTCATTTAGACATATATGTGCTGAAAGAGACTGGGAATGCAATCTTGATTTTGGGAAGTGATGTGCACACTAAAAATAAGAGTTCAGTTAATGATACTAATAACATCTTGGTTTTTCCTGTGGAACAGCTGAGGTTGGTTCATTAATTTCCATATAAACCATACATTTGTCTCCTATTGAAATCCTAAGTATAGAGGCACCATAATATGGTCATTATATGATGGTAGCGACGTGGAAAATAGTTTGCCTTCTTGGAAAGGCCAATGACTGAACACTGAACTAGAGGCCTAGTAAACTCACTTAATGGTTAACATTGAACCCTAATAGAAAAGATTGGGAGACAGTCCAGCTTCCTTCATTGCAACACAGCCTCAAAAGAGTCCCTGAGATTATCGAAAGATTAAATAAGCATCGTAAATCTGTAGATAAAGGACTTCAGAACTATTTTGGTGGAGAATTGCAATGTTCTTATCTGTCGTTAGAATGGAAAAGCTGGTTTTAATATTATCTAAGGTTATAAATGAAACATAGGTCCCTGTTAGTTCAAATCCGTGTATGCTGTGTTAGTTGCCAACCGGGAAAATCCAAGGCTACTTCAGGCTCAGCTCCATGAGATGACCCCAACCCTTCTCCAATGACTTGTAGTTGTCAACTGTCTTGGGATTCTGAAATTCCGGCTCTTGGAGAACTCAGAGAGGGATGTTCCTCTCAATATCTACTACCTAATAGGGTTAAAGAATTTAGAGGTTAATCATAATAATAAACTATATAGCATTTCTTTGATCTGTAGGCTCTAAAAGCTATTTACCACTCTTAATTGATATTCACACAGCCTCTTGGCTGGTGGTGAGGGTGGTGCATCTCATTTTATAAGAGGAGACATCTGAGAGTTTACTGCAATAGAACCTGTACCTCCCGAAGCTCTGCTGGCCCGTGATTTTCACATTAAAAATGTTTTCTTCCCTCCAGAATTGAAATGGGACACTGAGAAACCTAAAACAAATGGAGTGCCGAAAGGGAATAACTCTGCAAGTTCTAGTGTATGTACATGTGATACAAAATGCATGTACTGTTTTTTTAAGAAGTCCCTCGTGTCCTTTCCACTTCTTTTAGCAAGTTGTTTAAGAAAATTATGTTTAAAAAAATCACGTTTTTGCTCTGCCAGGGAAAGAACAAACTGAGTTATGAGAATGAATGCAGCGTGGAAAATGCTTAGCCATAGACTGCTAATTAAAAGAGATGAATGGGTTGCAACCTTGAATGCAGTTTTGAACAGCATCTAGTGTAACACACTGTTGACAAGTACTTGAGTAATTTGTAAAAGGGGAAAATCCAAACTCTTAACCACACTGAGGTCTTCCTAGATTTACACCACACATAAGGGCATAGTGATGAGCGCTCACATATTGAATACCTACCATAATCTGAGTCCTTCACAGCTACTTACGCGTCTAATTTCCACAACCACCGCCTGAGGTGTAGGCACTGTATAGCCATTTTACAGATGAGGCACAGAGAGATAACAGAACTTGCATATGGGCATGTCAGCAGAAAAGCCAGGTTATGTGACTTCCGAGGAGCCTCCCATAACTATTGGGCCATCCTGCTTGTTAGTAGAAAGCTGGATGGGGCTGTGGGATCAGCTCAGATATTTACAAAAGAGAAGACCTGAGCACATTTGAATGACTTGAATAGTCCTGGATACAAGACAGGGAGAGCATAAAAAAAAAAAAAAAGAAAGAAAGAAAAGATATGGAGGGCATGTTTGAGGGATGTAAGGATTCCTCAAACCGCTTTAATTGGAATAGGTTGTGGGCCCTGCTCAAGGTGAGCTTAGCAGAGGTAGAGTAATCCTTAGCCTTGTCTTCTGAGGTTGCAGTGAAGTCTAAGTGTAGAGAGCTGCCCTGAAGAGGAGAGGTGGGAGGAAAGTGGCTGTACCTGATGACCTTGAACTTTTGGGTGGTGTGCTGGAACTGGCTCCTACTAGCTCAGGAGAGCCATTGTTAAACATTCAGGAATTTCTCAAGCAGGTCGGTAGCTTGAAATCAGCCAAAGTGGGAGTATTTACACCAAAAAAATTGGCAAATGCTGCCAAGCAGGGTATCTCGCCCGCACCACCTAACGCTGGTTTACCAGAACATCTTAGATGCTCTTCTCCACTTCACTAACATTTGGAAGCCTGATGAAGTGCCAGTTGAATTTAAACCTTGACCGAGTACCTACTGTGGGAAAGGCACTGTGCCAGGTCCTGGGGATACAAAGACCAGCCCCTGAAGTTGGGGAGAGAGGAGAGGATGAGGGTGTGAATCCTGGACTGGCTGTCAGACCTTCGGTTTACTCCTCTGCAAATGGAGGTGATAATACAGATCCCGAAGGATTATGGAGATGATTAATGAGAACGTGTAAAGCTCCTGGCACAGAAGTGCTCAGTTAGTGACAGCTCTAAGATTGGCAGGCATGTAAGCAGACGGCTTTACTGTAGCTCAGTGTAAGAAACAAAAGAGTGACTAGTTCCATATGTTTGATCAGAGAAGGCTTCACAGAGATCATGGTCCCCCAAGCAGTGTTTCAAGGTTTTCAGGGTGGATGTTTCATGGATGAAGTTCACCCTGGTCCTTGTCAGAAAAGTGAATGCTTTTTTTTTGTCCCTACAGCATGTTGCTTTTACCTCTTTTTCACCTGTACCTCTATATACATTTTTGAATTGTAAGACAAACAGTGGATTTGGCTTATCGCCTAATACCTGGTTTATAGCCTAACTCCAACACACGGGCTCCGCGACCTTTGGCTTGATTCTTTACTTCCTGGAATTTTAGTTTCTAATTTTGTGGTATGGTTGTAACTCTTCCCTGATTCTGAGGATTAACTGACAATGTAGGGAAAAGAGCCTAGCTGCCTTGTGAACCCCACACTGAATCTAACATATATTTATAGTTTCATCTCCCCTTATGCTCCTGTATCCCGTGCAGTAACATGCAGGATCTTTCCTGCTGCTGTGTCTTTGTACATGTTGCTCCCCAGAAAAATTCCGTTCAAGAGGCAGAAGAGCATTGTCGTAAGAGCCAAGGACTGGGTGTCAGTGTCAGCTCTGTCACTTATGAGCTAGGTGACCATAGGCAAGATAATTATCCTATCTCTCAGCCATTTTCAGCTGTAAAATGGAAAAAGTAATAGCTCACTCATTGGATTGTTGTGAGAATTAAATTAGCTATGTAAAGACTTGGATTCATGCCTGGCATATGAGTAGTGAAAAATTCTTAGGCATTACTTCTACTCCCATTAACTACTACTTTTATTATTCCTTAAAATATGGTTCACTTATAGATATCACTGCTTTTTGAAGCCTTCTCCAATTTCCCCACACCAGTATTTGCTTCCCCTCTGTGGAGCTGATGGGCCACTTCATTTTGAGTACCTACTATGTTTTAGGCGCACTCCTAGGCATATTACAGATGTTATTTTCTTCAGATCACCCAGTATTATCTTTTAGTCCTCATTTATTATCCCAGCTACCCTCTGGGATAGATCAAATTCTTAAAGATCAAATTCACCTTTATAAGGAGGACTGAGAACTTTTGATAGTTACCATATAAAGGCTTTTTTCCCTTTCCTCTTTGGAAAAAGATGGAATCCCCAAATTAACTAGTAATACCCTATTTTACAGATTGAATCTTTTAACAAATATTTGTTGAGCAATTATATGTGTGGGCCCTGTATTAAATTCTGGAAACACCATGGTGAGCATAAATAATCCTGGTCCCTGCCCACATGTGGCTATTTACATTTAAATTAATTAAATAAAATAAAAACTTCAGATCTGCACTTGCATTGGCCATATTTTAAGTGCTCAGGAGTCACATGTGGTTAGTGGCTACTGGGCTGCACAGTGCAGATATACTAAGCAGAAAGAATACATGGTAACATGAGAGTATTTCATAAGGGGATTTGACCTATGTGACAGGCTTCCTATAGGAAGGCGTGTTCGAACTAAGATTTGATGAATGATTGGGAGTTAGCAAAGCCCTGTCATTTGGTAATTAAAGAGATTAAAAAAGGGCTAAGGGCTGGGGCATAGAGATTCAGAAGAGGTTTGGGTGAGATGAAGAGATAGAAGGTCCACAGAGAGCCTTGTAGGAAGAGGATGATGAAGCAGAGAGGTTGAATAACTTGATTTTCTAATCAGTGATAGAATCTAGATGTGACTTCAAAGCCTATATTGCATGATAGATGTAGATTCAAAGGGCGTTGCTTCGGCAATGATCTCCGCTCACCCCTTTCCTCTTTGGGAATTGCCAGATTTCCCTCTGCTGGATTATTCCTTCAGCATCAAAACATGCCCTCCTAATTTGCTTCTTAGACAAAAAACAATAAAACAAAAAACTTGCCTTGATCCTGCATCCCTCTTCAGCTACTTTCCCACTTTTCTGTTTTTATAGCAAAACTTCTTAAAACAGTTGGCTATACATACTACCTCCACGTCCTTATTTTCTGTTTCTGGTTGACTCTCCTCTAATTAGCCATCCCATAAAAATCAGCAGTGGCTTCCATGGCTTAGTCCTCATCTTGCAGGACTTCTTGGCCACACTTGATAGAGTTGATCTTCCTTCATTGGCTTCTGAGACACCACATTCTTTTATTTTTTTTCCTACCTTCTTTCAACTGCTTCTCAGGCTCCTTTGCTGGATCCTTCTCCTCCTTCGCACTTTGTGGGGGCTCAGTCCTAGACTGTCTTTATTTCTCTAAATAGGTTAATTCCCTTAGTAATTAGATCTCATCTCATGGTGTGATGGTTAATTTTATTTTATTATTTTACTTTTTTTTAAAGATTTTATTGGGGAGTTGGGGGAGGGGAACAGTTCTGGGGAATCAGGGGAAGGGGAACAGACAAGTTGCTGTCCTTTTGTTCTTCAGTCTAGTTGTGGAGGATGTCGCTTCACTAGCCCATGTTGGTATTATTATATTATCATTGCGCTCTTCCCGGGTGTGGCAGTTGCTCGCTGGCCATTGGATGGGCGCTTACGGCAGCTCATGCCGTCATCCAGCCACTCAGGCTGGCTGCCAGCCACTCACTGTAGTTTACGGCAGCCCACTGCAGCAGGGGCTGCAGCCTATGCTGTCACAGGCGATTCATGGCAGCCCAGCTCCAGGTGGAGCTGCTGCTCACCATCTTAGCTGTAGAGGGCAGTGTCACTGGCCCTCATGTGGGATCTGAACCGGGCCCTGCTGCTCAGAGCTGGTGTCCCAAGCCAGCTCTTAACCAACGTGGCACTCAGCTGGCCCAGATGGTTAATTTTATGTGTCAAGTTGGTGCTCAGTTGTTTGGTCAAATACCAACCAGTCTAGAGGTATTTTCTGATGTGATTAGCATTGAAATCAGTAGACTTTGAGTAAAGCAGATTACTCTATAATGTGAGTTGGCTTCATCCAATCAGTTGAAGGTCTTAAGAGGAAAGACTGAGGTCTTTGGAAGAGGAAGGAATGGTACCTCCACACTGCCTTCGGAGTCAGTCCTACCGCAACCTTATAACTGCTGGAATTGCCAGCCCCACAATACTGTGAGCCAATTAAAAAAAATAAATCTCGCTCCATATATACTTGTATATCCTGTTGATTCTGTTTTAGTGGCTAGCCCTGATGAATTTACATGGTATTAAATATCTATTATATTTGATTCCTAATTTTTTTTATTTCTAGCCCTGACTTCTCCCCTGAACTCCAGATACTCAGCATCTCCATTTGGATAGCAATAGGTCTCTCAAACCACGCTGTGGATTTGTCCCAGACTATTGCTTTCCATCTCTTCCATTCCCATCTTTCCTCCTCCTCCCTGAATGTTTCCCCTTTTCATTAAAGAGTGCCCCTGTTACCTGTGTTGGGGTTCTTGGGGTTCCCCAAGATAGAAGTTGAGAGGAAACCCCAGCAAAAATTCCAGACAAATTTTTATTGAGCTTATGCTGGAGCACAAGGGAGGCAGTATAGAAGAATGGAAGGTCCTCCGTACTGACTCGGGTCAGCTCTGCCTGGCTGCTTTTATAAGCTGAGGACAAAACAGGCTTGCACGGAAAGGTGGGTGCTTTGAAAACGGCGGGCTTTTTGAAAAAGACGGGCTTCCTTTACCGCTACATTGCCTGATAACCATGTTCTCACCTGCACTGTGGGGCAAGATGGCCGACTGCTCATTATTGCCACCCTAGCAAAGTTGTATAGCAGTCAAACCTTGATCAGCTGCGCATGCAGAATAGTGGTTTCAACATCTGTATGGAAGTAAGCCGGTTAGAAGGGAGATAATAAGCAGCTACTCCTGCATTTTTGGGTAGAGAGTGATGGAGTGGTGGCATTCTTGTGGTCAATTTACCCAGCATTGCTCCTGTCCATTCCAGCATTCCTTTGACCCCTGGCCCAAGATCCTATGCTGTCTCACCCCCATTCACCCCGTTGCCAAGGCCAAAACTTTCATTATCTCTAGCTTGGACCACCACTGTAACTTCCTAACTGGTCTATGTTCCTCCACTCTTAAGTCCCGCCCCCCATCCTCTTAGCCTGTTCTCCACACAGCAGAGCAATCCTTTTAAGATACAAACTAGATCATTTCCCTCTGTCTCATGACGCTTTGGCTTCTTATCACATTTCAAGTGAAATCTAAAGTCATAACTGTGGCCTTAGGGATCTGACCCCTGGCTACGCCTCTGATCTCACTACCTACCACTTTCTTCCTTGCTCACTGATCTTTAGACTCATTGGTTCCCCTGCAGCTCCTTGGACAAGTCAAGCACTTCCAGCTTAGGTCTTTAGTACGTATTGTTTCCTCTGCTTAGAAAGAGCCTCCCCAGTACTCCTATGGCCTGCTCCCTCATTTCACTCTGCTCTCTGCTCAAGTGCTGTATTCTTAGATCTTTCTTGACCACTGTTAGTAGGAAAAAATGTTTTCCTCTACTCTTGCAGGTTCTTCTAGCTGGCTTAAGAATTAAATTCGAATGAGATAGATTAATGGGTGAAAATAAAGTTTAATTTCATATGTATAGGGGCTCCATAGAAAAGAGGTCCAAAGACAACCAGGCAGTTGAGGCTTACATGGCAACCAGAGCTAAGGAGAAAGGGTGGAAGTCTGGGACTTCAAAGAGGAAGAAGGCAATTCACAAGGAGAGAGAAAAACAAATGTTTGCAGTTTAATGCAGTGGGACCCTTGACCAAACTCCTGTATAGATCTGTTTATAGTGTGCTTAGATGTTAGCTCAGGAACTTTGAGGGTCTTTTCAAGCATTTTCTGAGTACTTCCAATATATAGCAGGTTCTAGGCAGACGAGATGAAATCGAACAAGAGTTTGCCTTCCCAAACTCTCTTGGATTTTTAATTATTTTTATATATTTGGAGATACAGAAGAGGGAAGGAACGAGAAACACTGGGTTGGAATCAGGGAAGTCCTCCCAGAGAAAGTAACATTTCAGATGAGGTTTGGAAAAGTAGACCCTTAGGAATGGGAAGATCATTTCGGGCAGGGGGAATAACATAAACTCAGTCAAGAGATATAAGATGTATGACTGGTACAAATACTGCATGATGGGAAACGGTGGGAAATGAGGTACTTCTTTCATTAACCAGCAACTAAACAGAACCAAGGAATTCTCTATGTTGTCACAAGGCAAGATATCTGGGCCCTTAATAGTAGCAAGAAGGGTTGAAAAGAGAAGGGAAGGTTTTTTAAAATGGTGATTTTTTTTTTTTAAAGACACAGGTTAAGTGTGAGTAAATAAGTGCTCTTTTCTATTTTATATAGAGGAGTAACATAGAAACTATTAAAAGGAAAGAGGGCCATTATGACCAGGAATGCCATGTTTTCAATGTAAAAGTATCCTGCCCCAGACATCACTCCCCATAGCTCTATCTCACTAAAATCTGTGTCATTCTCCATTTACCCCACCACAGGATTTACATGCCCCCACAGGCTAACCAACACGCAAAACTCCATTAAACCATTACCGCTGTTGGAGTTATTTTTCTTTCAGGGATTATGTCTCTACCCCTGTCACTAATATTGGCATAGGATAAGCACTTAGATTTGTTAAAAAGGTAAGACAAGAAAATGTGAGAAATTTCAATGAGAAAAAAAACTTTTTCAGAACCTCAAAAACACCACATGAGCTGTACTTGGTATTAGTCTGGATAAGTGAGGCTGTGCTGCAGTAACAAATTAACCTCAAAAATCTGTGGTTTAGCCCCACAAAGATTTATTGTGCCTTCATGCTACACATCCAAAGCAGGTTGGTGGCAGTCTTTGCCCCACATACTCTCACAGGGATACGGGTCACTGGAGGCTCCGCCATCTTGTGATCTGAGGTCTCAGTACCTGGCTTTCAGGGTTATAGCATCGAGTTTTGTTTTTTTTAGCTTCAAAAAAGAACTACACGGGGCCGGCCAAGTGGCTCAGTTGGTTAAGAGCTCACTCAAGAGTTTGAGCTCTGAGCAACAGCGGTTCGAGTCCAGCCCGAGCTGAGCAGC